>NC_072007.2:39792296-40095326 GCF_028885655.2 Pongo abelii
ATTCGACTCATTACTGCAGCTTCTCCACAGCTGCAGGGTACACCATGCAGGTTCCTATGAAGCTGATGAATATAGCTTTAATTGACAATGCCATGCCAACACATTTTAATTAATGTTTCAACAATATAATTAAGTTTTGAATTTGCACACTCTTACAGCCATAGTAGTTTGCTGTGCTGAAGAAATGAATACCAATATTAATGAACCTATTAATAGAGCATGCAGAGTAAAGATCCCGTTACTTAAACACTATCATTGTCACTTGTACAATAATTTTAAAATATTAATTGAAATAAATTAAGAGCCTAATGTATTCAAGAGAAGGGGTTTTATTTTTTCAAACAGACCATAAGACTTGGCAACCACCAGCCCCTTTCAATATTCTGACATTTCTCTCCCAGATATGCTCCCATCGATGAGCTCATCACTTCCCTCTTTGGAATGCTGCTTTTAACTTGGTCTTGTTTCATACTTTGCACTTATAAGAGAGCAATTAATCTAATTTTTGTGTGGTAAAAAGAAAAACTGTCTAAACAGCAATGTGATTCTGCTTGCTCTGCAGAGATATTTTAGGTCTTTCTCTCTGGGATTCTGAGTGACTTGTGGAGCATGTGGTCTGGTGAATATTAAACAGTGACATGATGCTGTGCTGTAAGACACTGGCTTTCTATAAGGCAACAGACCTACCTGTTGCCTGGATGTAGACACTTCAGCTTAGAATTCCTAACACCTGCTTAAAGATAGCCTGTGTGACAGCAGTGTCAGTATTAGGAAGTGTGGTGAAAAGATTAATATATGACCTACACCAAAGATAATCCGAAACTGCTATCCCCAAATGACTCTCAAGAAATCAATACTCATCTTTACTAACATGATAGAGAAGGGAAGAAACGTGCTTAAAACCTGTGACAAAACTTGCCTATAGAAGAGTAGCCTTATGTTGAAATGTGAAAGTTCACTTTGGGTTTATGTTTGTTTCTGCCTGGCTTACACTTGAATGGAAGATATTAAACAAGCTCACACTGAAGTGTTCTAATTAAGGGACTAATTTTTGTGGCTGAGAATGCACAGTAGGCTGCATTGAGGAGAGAAAAATCCATTCATCTTTCAAGGGAGAATGCTGTATTGAACTTGTAATATAATGGTGGGGTTTGTATTGTAACCATAGAATTTACTTTCAAGGGTTTTCTAGATTTTTTTTGCCAAATGCCAACTTTAAAAATGTCCATTTTTAAGAAGACGAACGTAAATTATAAAATGTAAGCAGGCATTCTATCTGGATATTTGATCTATTTAAATTGTTTATGATGGACGTAATTTATTGAAGTTAAATATTTTTCAAAAAGTGGAAACATTGTCAACCACAAAACAAAAACCCTGACATGCACACTTAATTAAAAATCATAGTAATTAAATATTGTTTTCCTTAGTTTGTCCCACCGATGTCTACATCTTTATAAATTTAATTCAATTTAACAAATAATTTTTAGGCATCTATCTAGTGAAGGCATTTCCTTAAATGCAGTGATGGGGCTTTATTTTTCCCCTTTAAAAGAACATAAGAGAATACAATTCACAACATAAATTCCAAAGTCTCTCCAGAGCTATAGATAATTATGAAATTTACTGTTTTTCATTTCCATTTCTCTAACTTGGAATGCAAACCACTAAGATGGTAACTGAGGGTACAGAGTGACGGAGTTCATGGTCTCAAACTATGATGGTAGGAAGTAAAGGTGACTTGGTACATCTACTCAACAAGAATTTTGTTTTTGGGAATCAAGTCTAAATATATATTTAGTGGCTTTATGAAGCAGAAGCAGGGATGGATTCTAAGGTGTAGAGAAGGTAAATGTAGTTGAAAGTAGAATCTTCATGACAGCACACTTGTGCCCTGGAGGGAGTTATTTTCTGTATTTCATCACTATACTGTTTCCAAGTTTGCACTGGATGTATAACACCTCCACATCTGAACCAAGACCAGGGCAAGAAGGCAGTGGAAGGGGAGACAAGAAGAATAAGCTAAATAAGGAAGGACTGGCTTATAAATGATACTCTCGGTGAGTAGAAATACCGAATGGATTGCATTGATGGTGGTAGTGGGGGTGCTGTTTTCTTAATAGAAATAAACTGAGTGAAGTCCAAAAATTTGGAGGTCTGGGTCACCAAGAGCTTATGGAAGAATAGACAAAATAGAGGGGAAAACTATTGAATGGTATGCCATTCTGACATACTCTGATGACATAAATAAGGAGATTTAAGTGCCACGGTTGGAGTCAAGTGTAAAAGGGTACTTTCAGCCTGTGTGCTTGTGAGAACTTTTGGATGCTGCTGGCATTTCTTCTCCCACTGGCTTTGGTCAAGTCATGTAATAAACAATGTATTTGCTCATCAACCTTGCCTTGCCTGTTCTACTCATCAACATCACTGCCTAGACAGAGCCTCAGACTGCGAAATATGGAAACTCACTTTTGCTCTGCGAAATATGGAAAATACTGTTGCCTTGGGCTGCATGAATTGCTCCAGCAGTCCTAATATCACCCAATAGGTGTGGGCCTCTGGGCAGAGGTATGCAACAAGTAAACACAAGATTACTTCTTAGAAGGTGCTTCACCTGAGGATAGTCATTTATTAAATGACCAGTCCAAGGCAATATTAACTTCACTGAGGAGTCACTAATGAAAAATACACCTCCAAAGGTAAACAATTTATTTTTAAAAATTTTATACCCAAAGCAATATTTTCTTTAATTGTTTCGAGCATGGTTTCTCAACCTTGGTGCTATTGACATTTTGGAGTGAATAATTCTTTTGGGGGGCACCTGTCCTGTACACCATAAGATGTTTGGCAGCATCCCTGGACTCCATCCACTTGATACCAATAGCACTCCCTACTCCCGGCCATGACAACTAAAAAGATGTTTGTAGACATTTCCAGATGTTCCCTGGGGGACAAAATCCCTCCTAGTTGAGAACTACTGATTTAGAGTATTGAAATACAAAAGGATAATATCACTATATACATACTGTCAATATTTTATTTTCTGAAGTAAGGCATACTTAAAGAGAGCTTTGGTCAGTAAAAGTATAAAATCTGAGCTTTGGTAAGGGTACACTTTATAAGGCATAGAGAACTTCAAAACATTCATTTCATATTGAATGTATAAATACCCACATGTGAGAGCACATATTGATTCAGTTTGAGTATGTCTGCCTTGTGGATCTTTAAAACCTTTCCAGCCTGGGTTATTTTCCCAAGCTTTCTTTATAATTACACCAGGGAAAGAGTTACCTGGCATTAATCAAAACCAGACAGTGGACAATGACAAAGAGCTAGCATGAAGAAATATTTCTCTTAGAAATTCCTGGAGGGAAAACAAAAATTGATTAGGGAAAAAGTTCACTGAGTTGTGTTGAAAGGTGAAAAAGATTGAAAACAAGTAGGGACATACAAAAGCAATTATTTTTTACATGGTTTATCTAGGGATAGCAAATGTTTAAGCCAACAGAAAGATAAAATAGCTGTTTCAAATTTAGCATCAAAGGTATTCAGAAAATACGATCTATTGAAAGGTATAAAAATCCTTTAAGGAACTGTGTAGAGCAAAATGGTTAAATACAGAGTTAAATCTCGAAAAGCAGAACCTCAACTGAATCATCTTAATGGTAGCACAAAGGTTTCATGCCTCCAGGCTCTGTATGTAAGCAATCTTTCCTTTCAGCATTATTTCTAGAATTCTCTTTAACTTTCTCGTGCCTTTAAAAATAAATTTAATACAACTTTTAAAGTATTTTTCTTCATTCCTAAGGGTTTCACAATCTTTTTACTCTACTGTTTTTTTATTTGCTATGATAATTCTTTGCTAACTTTTTTATGTTTTGCTTATCCAAATATTCTAGGGGTCAAATATCTTGAGACCATTTTACGACTCCTATGGAAACATTTTACACATCATTTGAGCCATTACTTTTGTTATAAATCAAGGAAAATGACTAAATAACCATTTTATGTTGCTTGAAATAGGGATAAAGTTAAACTAATATTAAAAATTATCTTCCTCTCTTTTAAAAGTAACTTTATAAATAATTAGAAAACATTCATTTACAGAACGGCTTTTATACGGAAACCTTCCAAGAATAGAACACTAGGCAAAACTAAAAGTACACTTTAAAGTTCTTAATTTTTGTCTGCCTCTGGGACATACAGAAATCTGAGACTGACTTACACCTCTTGTGAATTCAGTGGTTCTCAAACTTACCTTGCTATCACAAAGAGTACACAGCTGACTCCCAAGCAGGCTAAGAGCACATACATCCAAATATCTGGGGACAGGGGGTTGAGGAAGGAGAAAACGCCTGGATTGGTACCATTGGGCTTCCGGTAGAGAATGCTGATGCCTAGGGTCATGAAGGGTTTGGAGAAGTCAATGACTTTCTCCCGCACGTAGGTGATGGTAAGAGGAGCCACTGCCAGGTCAGCCCTCTGCAAAAGCAAGTCCAAAATTGTCAGCTTAGTCTAGTTTCTTTGCAAATGTCTAGACTTTTCCTGAGTACTCCTGATTCTTATTCTCAACTCTAAATGCTTCTCATTCATGAAGCTCCTGTGATGGTTGGTTCTAATATAAAAAAAGTCAATTTATACAGTTATGTTTATGAAACAGTATCAGCAAAGAGAAACCAGAAATTATAAAATACACATATACATACACAAACATAGATCCATCATTCTGGAACTAAATGAAGACAAAAATGCAGGAGGATGCCTTTTAAAAGGGCATGTGAGAAAAAGAAGGAATGAGCAACTTGGTTGTACTATTAATTGACATGATGAGATTTTGCTCTGAGCTGAAAACTTCAAAATTCTTTTTTTTTTTTTTTTTGTGAGACAGAGTCTCACTCTGTCACCCAGACTAGAGTGCAGTGGCGCAATCTCGGCTTACTGCAAGCTCCACCTCCCAGGTTCATGCCATTCTCCTGCCTCAGCCTACCGAGTAGCTGGGACTGCAGGCACCCACCACCACGCCCGGCTATTTTTTTGTATTTTTAGTAGAGGCGGGGTTTCACCGTGTTAACCAGGATGGTCTTGATCTCCTGACCTTGTGATCCACCTGCCTCAGACTCCCAAAGTGTAAAATTCTTAATTTAAGAATCACTCAGTTTATGTTCAGTATGAAAGAAGGACCCATATAATATGGTTTGGCTCTGTGTCCCCACCCAAATCTCACCTTGAATTGTAATAATCCCCAAGTGTCAAGGGTGGGACCAGGTGGAAGTAACTGGATCATGGGGTAATGGGATCTGGTGATTATGAGTGAGTCTCATGAGAGCTGATGATTTGATAAGTGTCTAGCATCTCCCCTGCTTTCACTCATTCTCTCACCTGCCACCCTGTGATGAGGTGTCTTCTGCCATGATTGTAAGTTTCCTGAGGCCTCTCCAGCCATGAGGAACTGTGTCAATTAAATCTCTTTCCTTTATAAATTTCCCAGTCTCAGGCAGTTCTTTATAGCAGTGTAAAAACAAACTAATGCACCATATATTTTTATCATTAATTTTTATCTTTACTTGCCCTTCTAAGTAAGCAAACTCCATTTCTAAGCTGTTTTTCTTTGCTTCTTAAAAAAATTATGATTCAAAAAAAGGAAACATTTCTTCTGACGTCATTTTTTCCTCTCTTACTTTCTCTTATGCATATTTTCAGATATGTTAGAAATATTGTTACTTACATGATCTATGAGTTCTTTAACCATCCCGTTCCACTCCCCTTTGTCATTCTGGGCCCCATATTTGCCATCGGGAACTAGTTTAACATCATAAATGAAACCCAGGATGTTTGACAATTCTTTCAACAGGTCCAGGCAATATCCTTCAAATCTGTCATTTCCATATAGAGGCTTATCAGATTTCCTGTACATAACATAGGGTTCTTCCTAAATGAAACAAACCAAATATGAAAACACTGTTATAATGAAAGGAAGAGTTTACCCCATCAGCAGCTTGAAGATGTGAAATATTTGATAATGATTTTGAAGAGCTGAGAATACTGAAGTCATTCACTCATCTGCCTGCCTATGTCCTCTATAAATACAGAACCCTTCCTATATTTTAGTTTCTTTCCCTTCCGCCTCTTTTGATGGGAGCTTTTCCTTCCTTTGTGGAGGGTGGGGCTGTGCGGGAATGGTGTGATGGATACACAATCACTGTTAAACGTTGGGTCTGAGAAGAAGGAAGGTGCAGAGGGAAATGGGGGCCCAGATGCCTGGCCACCCACTGTGCCAATACCCAAGCTTTTTTTGTATGACTCTTCTGGCTTTTTTTTTTCTTTTTCTGATGGAATCTCACTCTGTCAACCAGCCTGGAGTACAGTGGGGAGATCTCAGCTCACTGCAAGCTCCACCTCCCAGGTTCAAGCCATTCTCCTTTCTCAGCCTCCCGAGTAGCTGGGACTACAGGCACCTGCCAACATGCCTGGCGAATTTTTTGTATTTTTTTAGTAGAGACGGGGTTTCACCATGTTAGCCCAGGATGGTCTCGATCTCCTAACCTCGTGATCCACCCGCCTCGGCCTCACAAAGTGCTGGGATTACAGGCATGAACCACTAAGCCTGGACCTGGCTTTTATCTAAGAACCTCATGACAGAGAAATCTACATCACCAAGTATTTCCTTTCATTCTTTGCATTTCCTATCTATGACTATTCTCATTTCTTTATCTAAATTTCATCTCAATTTCACTATTCACTTATGATTTATATATTTTGATTGGTTTCCTTCAGGGTAGCCTATTCCAAAGGCCATTTCTATGTCTTCTTTTATCATCTTTCCCCGTTTCTTTTTTGAAATCACCTCAAATCTCACATCTGGTCATTCTCTGCTTATATACGTGCATCATCAGTCCCCTCTTCTCTAAATAATGGACACTTCTCTACTACCGTGCATCTATAACCTTGTTAATTCTCATTTGACTAAATGAATGCTCATTTTGTTTTATAAAATTATAATAGTTGCTATACTACAGACATATTCTTTATATTTAGGTTTATCCTCAAACTGATAGTGGGGTCATTCAAGCACAGTAGAGAACCCTGTGTTTTCATAAGACAGTCATAGAGAAAGCAGTAACCAGAAGAGCAAACCAGTTTTTCCTTTGGATGAACAATTCTCACAAGTTAATAATATCAACAATAAATTGACTTGACATTATGGACTGGTGTAAGGCAGGATGTCTGCAAGTAAGGATTTCAGGGAAGGCTACTCCTGCCCAAATCCCTGAAGAAAGGAAAAAGCGGAAAATAAGCAACCAGTAGCTGTACAGTGGCTGGATGGGGCATGACCAGGGCTTTAATAGGAGGCAGGACTTTTCAAGAACAGTTAGTAAAGGAGCTGTGTACAGAAGTGTGAGCAAAGCAAAGGGAGCCAAGGGAGGTGGGGGTCTGATTTGGCGGCAAGTCACAGACACACAGGCAACAACCTCTTCGGGAAACCCGCACCACCCAGGGCGGAGGCAGGAGGGAGGAAAGAGTACTCCTGAAGCTCAGTGCAGCTGGACCCTAGAAACAGTGCCACTGATGGGCAGAAGCTATGGTTGTAGAAAGTCAGAGGTTCTGAAAAAACTACTAGTAGCAGTTGGGAGGGAACAGAAGAAGAGCTGCTGTTGCCTCTCTTCCCCACCTCTTCCCCCACTTCCCTAGTCTCTTGCTAGGGTCTCCACATGGTTGAAACCAACCAGCAGCCAGAGAGCAAGGGAGACCAGCTGGGAGGGGACAGAGAGTGGGGCTGAGCAGGACTGGCAATGGATTAGAGGTGGAAGATCTTCAGAACAATGTTGGAAGCTTCTAATTCAATCTTATCGTAAGTACGCACAAACACAGGCTTTTAGTGTCCTAGTTAAAAATAGACATTTGCAGACAGAAGCATTGCCATGAAAAAGACAGTTGAGGAATGCTTTGAAGTCTAAGGCAGGAGCCTGGATAAGGCACCCTCAATTCCATAAAGTCAACTTACCAGAATGGTGGTGACAATGAGTGTTCGGTTGGCCAATGAATCAGTGATATTGCTGGACTTGTCTTTGTTGCTGTCCGTCATGTTAAGCCCACTGTTGGAATTCCAAATCCCAATCTACACAGAACACAGTACATCAGAGGCTGCTGGCTGTCAGTGTGGCATTTACACCAAAGAGAGGCCCCTTCTCTACCAGGAAAAGCTCACAGTTTGGGACACTAGGGCATCACAGTGGAAGCTACTAAATGTGGGGAAATGAAACAACAGAGGAATGAATGTGTAGACAAAATAGGATATATCTGTGCCACTGGGGGCAGGGTAGGTGGAGATCTTTTTCTTTTTCATTTAGTAAACTCATTTACTTTTATAAATGAAGCAATATTTAAGAATTCTTAAATGAATATCAGATTTTTCTTCCTATATATATTTGTTGAGCATCTACTTATGTGACAGGCACTGTTCTAGGCATCTGAGGACATAACAATGAATAAAATATACAAGAGTTTCTTCCCTTGTGGAGCATACATTCTACTGATATAAACCTTAGGCTGCCAAAGTAGTATCACTAGTTTATTTAAAATTTATGAATAATGGGGTGAAGGAGCAAGGTGAATGGTGGAAAGACCAGGCATCTATAAGGGAAAGATAGTGGGTTGCCGTGGTTCATGCCTATAATCCCAGTGCTTTGGAAGGCCAAGGTGGGGGGAGTCTCTTGAGACCAGGTGTTCAAGACCAGCCTGGGCAACAAAGTGAGACCCGATCTATACAAAAAATTAAAAAAAAAATTAGCCAGGCATGATGGTGCACACCTGCAGTCTCAGCTACTCAGGAGGCTGAGATGGGAGAATGGCTTGGGTTCAGGAAGTCAAGACTGCAGTGAGCCGTGATTGCACCACTGCACTTCAGCCTGGGTGACAAAGCGAGACATTGACAAAACAAAGTAATTTTTTCTTTAAAAAGAGAAAGATAAATGGAAGAAAAAATGTCATGTGCATGAGAAGTAGACTAAGTTCAGGGCCTATCTTCTTTGAGGAGCCAAAGCTGGGCAAAGAGTGCTTGTGAGCCCTAGCAGGACTCTGTTCATATCTCTGTCACAGCGGCTAGCATCTTCTGTTATTATTTATCTGTTTACCTTTCTTGTCTGTCCACTTGATCATGAACTCCTTCAGTGAGGGTACTCACTTTTACTGGTCACTGATTTTACTGTCACAAAACCAACCATGGCAACTGGCATTCAGTAAAGCCCGTTACTCTTTTTAAAAATAATTATCCACAATTTTCTCCAGTGGCCAAGTCACTCCTGGGTTGTGAGGTGGTGTAGAAGTATATTGATTCATTCAGCCTCTGTGGGAACCCAGAAGAGGACCCGTGGGGATTTTGAGCTATTTTTCCGAATCTTTCTGTAGGCATTTACTGCCAGCCTCACGTGGTGGCTTGCAAGTATGTTTTAGAGCCAGGAAGACTTTGTTGCTGTGTGTCCTTGAATGAGATTCTAAACTTTCTGAGCTTCAGTTGATTCTTTACCTATAAAGTATTTCACAGGAATAATGAGAAGATCAAATAATCAGATGATGTATGTGGAAGTGTTGGTGTGTGTTGTTAAGAGCTGCACACATTGTAACAAGAAAGGACATTGAAATGGCTGCCTCAGTCATTTCTTCAACCTTACCCTGTCATGAAGGAATTTGGACTCATTTTTTAAAAAATTCAGATTCTGATAAGGTAAAAGAGCTATGACAAGTGGGGGCAGTTTAGGAACATGAACACTTGGACCTGCTCTGAGATGGACAGGGTGGAGCTATGTTTGGTCCCTAAATATGTTCCTCCAATGGGAAGACAGACGGGAGTGTTAGGCTCCATCCTCCTTTGCTTTTCTATTTCTTGACTCTGATTTACCGCCTATATTTAGCAGCTGGAAATTCATTTAGCTTGACAAACATCCCTTTTAGAGATATCAGTGCTTTGAGGAAGTTTCAAGGACTATTACACGTTCACGGATCTGTGTAAACTATTTAAATTTCAGTTTTATTTCCTATACTTAATGAGGGTTAGTTGATTGGAGAAATAAAGAGACAGGTGTAGGTAAATGGGGGAATGGCATAGTTTTTGCATTTGAAAATATTTTGATCCTGCCTGAAAAGAGGTGTCTGTTGGGTTGTAGGCTGTACTCTTAATAACCATCCAACATTTCCAGGATCTAGTGTGATAAATATCACCTAGAATGCACATTATACGTCTATTGGTTGAAGAATCTTTAGCTTTCTTAATTTGGCTTTAGACTCAGGAAAAGTGGACAGCATTTTCTTCTTTTTCTTCTCAATCTCCATCCCTTCTTCTGAGGCAGGGACCCTTGCTTCTAGGAAATGTAACTCTGGCTAAATATACGTGTCTATTGATTTTATCCAAGGCTGTGCTTTAGGTTGTGAACAATTGACTCCTAGTTCCATGAAGAGTGTGTGTAAATTGGGCCCTGACTGTACTTGTAATTAAATCTTCACTTAGACACTGAGGAGAAGGGAATCTAATTTTTAATTAAGTAAGTATTGAAGGGTGGAGAAAATAACTGTTTTTAGCCACTTGATTAAGTGATAGGATGTGGTCTCTTTAAATCTTATTTCTATTAATGTCAAGTATGTGAGTGTTGGAGGAACTACCATAATATTTGAAACTGACAGTGTTCAATAGCCTAGCAATATCACTCTCCTGTCAAATAAAACTTGAACTTGTAGACAAATACACCCCACAGCTTGATATCTGGTTTTTCTTTCTTTTGCCATCTGCACTAAAAGTGCAGAAGCTAAGAGATCATTGCTGCTGCCAATCCAATCAACTAAGTCCCAAGTCCTATTCAGTTTAAACTTTCCTTCTTAAAATGAGAAAAGGGTGACTATTTTTTCACCTATTGTCTCTACAGAGGGACCTACAGAAGGTCCTTTAAATGTAGACTAGAAGAGTATCAAAATATAGTAAAGGTCAGGCTATTCCTGGGAAATGTACAGTATATACATGCTGAATGACCTCAGTCTTCTGTTTCCAAACCTGTAATCAGCAAAACAGAACTGTGTATGTTTGTGTGCATGTGCGCGCGCATATGTGTACCTGTGTCTTTTAAACCCAAGTAGTCAAGTAGCTTTATCTGTTACTTGAAGTAAATGAATATGTTCTCAGGAAATGAATGTCTCCCTTTAAAAAAGTCAGATCTCATGATTCATGTGTGCTGGAGAGAGAGGTACAGTTAAAAAGATGGATGGACATTTGACATTTCAGTACTGTTCTACGAACTAGGAGGAGTGCCTCCAGGGAGCGGAACCTCAGTTGTCAAACTTCACAATGAAAGCAGACAGCAGTCATTTACCAGTGAGAAGTAGTGGAGGGTGGATCAGTTACTTGTGGGGAGGAGCACTCAATATCTAAATTATCTCGCCCTAATTTCTTTTGCTTTGTAAACTCGCTCAAGGGAGCAGCCATGTATTATCTAGACAACTGAGAAAAGCATTTGAAAATGAGTGCCCAAATGACATTAAGCAAACTTTTTTTAAAAAATGATGCAATAAAAAGCATTCAGAGAGCATATTCAGAGAGCGACTAGTATCTATCTTCTAAACCTAGACAGTGATTCATGTAAACGCAACATCTAAAGTGGCTGAGGGAAATAATCAGGTACCTAGGGCAAAGATAAAGGTATATGTGTTTCCTGTATTACCAGCCTTATATAACAAATATTTTAGTGAGGGATGTTATAAAGACTGCTACCTTCCTCTTTTGGAAAGAATTTTGGGTGAATAATACTATTCTAAAATAAGTCAGAGTACGAGGAAAGCTTTTGGAATTTAAATATGATGAAGGTGAATTTTTGTTTAAGTTGGAGACTTCTGGAGAAAGTGCAATGTGTTTGTTGGGTCTGAATGGGTCGCCTGTGCTAGAACTCAGGTTACCGTGAATTTTTGACGGAGTCATAACACAAAACAGCACACCACGGTATATACAAATTACAATGTGGAACATGATGGGCTACCAGGAGGGAAGAGGCATGAAGGCATGGAGGATCAAGATCCGAAAGTTACATCCCTAGGGAGTGCATGTGGCTCTTGCAGTTTAGTGACAAATAGAGGACATCCCCCTCCCCTGTATATAATTTCAAAGCTTGGATTCCATTCCCTGGAATATTTGTATTAGATTAATTCAAAGTGCCCAGAGTCTCAAGATGGATTAGTGTAATAGGTTTTTTTTTTTCTTTTTCTGGGTGCCAGTTAGGTTCATCTATTTACCAGTGAAATTATAGTGAGGAAATCAGATCACCTTCTAGGTGCACTTAGTAGCCTTGTTCACTGAAGATTAAAACAAGGCTTTTAAACCTGTGCTTTGAAAACTTAAAAAGAAAAAATTTTTGAATTCATCACTGAGTACTACTAAGAGGGGGACAAGGTTTTTGGCTACAGGGAGAAACTTGTGTACACTTTCTGTGACATAGCCGATAATTTGAAAGATGAAAGTGAACCTGACAAAACTGTTCAAGTTGAACAACCTGAAGCAATTTAAGGTCCATTCATCAGTCCACAGATTTTTTTTACCAAGTAGTTTTAGAGAGAGAGAGAGAGACAGAGAGGGAAGGAAGGAAAGGAGGAAGAGAAAGAGAGAGAGGAGATGAAAGAAAATGTTTGCTTACCACGGGGACCTTTCTCTGATCCAAATGTTTTTAATGTCTCATATTTGCTTATATAAATCTATGCACATTCATTGGCAACATGGCACTGTATAATAAACTATAAAATAGTGGGTGTTATAATTCACAAGATAATCTCATTTCCTTTCCAAGGTCCCTAATGTTTGCGTCCTCTTTAGAACTGTGGCTCTAAAACAAATTGCAAGACAGTATGCTCTGATGAAGATATCATGCAAAACAAAAGCTAGCTCATGAGAAAAGGAAATTTCTGAAAATGGTTCATATTTTGTGGTGGCGACATTGGAGGAGGTGTCCTAGCCTTCTGAGGCTGTAGCCTATCTGACTAGTCTCATGGATCAAATCTATTGTTGTTTTTATCCCCCTTAGGGAAAATATTTAGTGATTTGAGAAGGAATATAAATAGGTCAGTGTCTCCTTCTGTTACAGTTGCCGCTTTCAATCCTAACAGGGACTGATCCTGCCTGGGAGAAACAAAAATAATCTTGGGGGAAATATTTAATCCATCATTATTTAATCCATTGCAAACCTATTTTCAATTCACAGGTGATGTTGTTGAGAGAGAACATATTCAATCACTCCTCTCTCTCTTTACATGGAACTTCCCTTCTAAACTGCAACTGGAGAGCTACAGGTCTGGTAACATTGGAAGGGCACAGGCCTTTCCGATGACATTCCCCATCCCACCCCCAGGTTTCCTGCAGTTGTTGTCAGAGTACAAACCTTCTTCCACACTTTATACAAGTGTTTAGACACTTCGCCAGCAGCCTTGGTTTTCAGAGAGAAAAATAAAATAAAAACAGCACTTAATTAAAATGGAGCGTGAAAACCCAGAAGGAATCATGGTGTGTGAGTGCTTAGAGTGTTACAGTTCCCACCCATTGTTTGGAATTTGCATCTTAATTCAATATAAAGCCTGACAATAGGTACAGCAAAGAGACGAATCAAGACTTGGGTCTCACGGAAGTTACCTGGTGGTAAGACTCAATTTTTACTTTTCCTTTCACACACCAAGAAATGCCTTAAAGTGCTTTTCAATGTATACAGGTATGCTGCAGTATTAAGGTTCCTTAAGAAGACCCTTTTAAGGCACTGGTAACTAAAATCAATCAATCAATTAACCAACCAGTAAATCAATCAATACACACACACACACACACACACACACACACACACACACACACATGAAGAAGTATGCTTGATGACTTGTTCTTTGATTATGGGTTTCCGGGCAGTAGAAATTTGAGTGAAAGTGAGAATGGGATTTTTCTAATAATTTTCCCTATTGACTCCAAGAGAGGCTGACATAAAAAGATTGGGCATTTCCTCCCTCGGCTCCTGAGAGAGACGTGTTGGCTTCCCTCATTGTCTTAAGGCTCAATCAGCCTTCTCAGGAATTGATCCCAAGACACCTGAAGAAAGAAAAGTTATTGCAAACAATGAAGAGATAACAAACCAACACAAAACACTTTCATCTAATTCGATTTTGCCTTTGATGGAAAAACACCAATGCAATGTGCATAATATTACAGTGTGTAGATAGCTGTGAAAGCATAACAATAGCTCCATCTATGTCATCATTCACCTAGCCAAAAAGATGTTTCCTTAACAGCTTTTCTTCCCCCTTCAGTGCTATACGTAAGAGGAGAACAGAGTTGGGGAAAGACTCATGCTTCGAGAAGCAGACATTTTCTTAAAAAAATTATAGGCTTTTAGATCATAACAAGTATTTTTTTTCTTTTGTTCCCTCCAGCCAACATCCCACGCACCATTGTGGAGACTGGCTGGATGCCTTGTGCTCTATCAGGGTATGTCAGACCAACAGAGGGGCAAATCAGAGTGAAGAGGAAGCCAGAAGATGGGAGAGACATTTTTGAAGTGAGTAACCTGCATGTATAATGTGTATTCTCAAAACTGCAAACTAATTATTTTTGTCAAACATTTCACACCGGTGGTCACCTTCTAATACATTCAGCCTAAATGATCTTTCTTTCCATTACTGTTTTTTTGAGGGGGAGGGGTAGTTAGCACCTGCAAAGAAAATGTGTCCCAGTTAACAAAAGCAAGAAAACAAAAATGAAAACCTTACCTCATTTAAAAAAATCAACCCAACTAATCTAATTAAGCAAGCAATCGATTGTTCCCAAAGCCACTCTTATATTAAGCACACTGTCTTATTCATTATAGTGGGGAAAAAATGTCAGATTATAGAGTTTTCTGTTGAGGTGATTGCTTTGGGGGTTTCAATCGTTTTTCTATAAGATTCTCAGTGCAAAATCTTCAAACTGTAAGTGTTAATTCCAACGTATAGTCATGAATATTAAATTGGCATAATAAAATATACTGAGGAGCCAAATTCTTTTATCGTTATTATTTAACCAAATAGTTTACATTGGCATTACTCTAAATAATAACTAAAGTAGAACTTTAAACATGGAGAGATTCAGAATTACAACTAAAATAATCCTAAAATGAGAACCCAACATTAAAATACAATTTTTTGGCATTTGTCCTAAAATTAAGAATGCAAAGTTAATTTGCTCCAGTAAGTCTCTTCTATCCTACTTTATTCTGTCTGTCACCAATCTCAAAATGGAATAAAATGTGCAATTAAAATTAATTTCTGGGTAACCCTCGGATGCCATTCCATCGATAAACCATTGACAGCTTCTGCTTTTCCAAGTCTAAACTCAATTTGTTAAAAGCTTTAAGACATGGGCCTAATGACACCCAACTCTAGGGTTATATATGTAATAATATAAACACACTTGTTATGTAAATGAAGCACAATATAAACACTAGTTAGTACTGCTATTACTAAGACATGAAATTTAAGAATCCAGCACATCAACTTCTATCTGAAGATAAAAGAGAGATAAAAAACTGGATGTAAAATAACATGCTTAGAGAATCACTTCATCATTCACCTACTTGTCTTTGCAATTTAGTAAAAATGCTTGAACAATGTTCATTTGTTATTTTATTTATTTATCATTAAGGAGGTTACCTTTTCAGTTCCTTCCTCTTTGAGACTAATAATGTCCAGATCAAAATCCTTCCTCAAGCCATTGGTTTTATTAAAGGTGATATGCCCAGTCAAGCCATCCCACCGAGCCTGTGGACAAGAAGAAATGTGGCTGTTATTGTTAAACATTTATCATAATTCCTGAGACCATCAAAATTATAATACCTCAAATTCATCACAGTATCCAATTAGTTGGTTTCATCATACTGTTATAAACCATTGCATTGGTTCAGCGACAAGATAGCAGAACACATCGTCATTTTATTAGCACTCATTTATTCTGTCAATTCTAACATCCTAACCAGTCAGACCTGTCATCATGGCTACCTAAATGGACAGTATGGAAAGAATTGCTGTAAAACAGTCTGCACATGGAATACACAAAATCTGAGAAATCACAATATTCTGTTTTCCAAGGTCAATCCAAATTCCCTTTGAGATATGGCTGAGTGGAAGTGAGTCCCTGCTTTTTCTTTCTCTGTGAAAAGAATATAGATTAATATAGTCCAATGATGTATTGCAGTTTTTAGGCTGTTTATGACTTAGCGTGTTTGCACCATTTGGGCATGATAATTTCCCGTGGCTGCTGTAGCAAGTAATCACAAATGTGGGTGCTCAAAACAACAGAAATTTATTTTCTCAAGGTTATGGAGGCCTGAAATCCAAAATCAGTGTTACTGGGTGGAATTAAAGTGTCAGCGGGACCGTGCTCTCTCTGGAGCCTCGAGGGAGACCCTATTCTTTGCCTCCTTCTGCTTCTGGCATTTCTCCTTCTCTTGTGGTTGCATCACTTCAATCTCTGCCTCAGTGGTCACATTTCCTCCTCCCCTTCTGTCTGCATAAAAGCTCCCTCTGCGAGGTGGAGGTTGTGGTGAGTCGAGATCCTTCCACTGCACTCCAGGAGCCTGGGCGACAGAGCAAGACTGTGTCACAAACAAACAAAAAAGGTCGGGCACAGTGGCTTGCGCCTGTAATCACAGCACTTTAGGAGGCCAAGGTGGGCGGAGATTGAGACCATCCTGGCTAACACGGTGAAACCCCATCTCTACTAAAAATACAAAAAATTAGCCAGGCGTGGTGGCGCATGCTTGTAATCCCAGCTACTCGGGAGGCTGAGGCAGGAGAATCGCTTATCACTTGAACCCCGGAGGCAGAGGTTGCAGTGAGCTGAGATTATGTCATTGCACTCCAGCCTGGAGACAGAGCAAGACTCTGTCTAAAAAAAAAAAAAAAAACAACTCCTGCTTCTCTCTTATAAAGACACCTGTGATTGTAAACACAACCTAAATAGAACTCAACCTGGATAATTTCCCCATCTCAAAAATCCTTAATTTAATCACCTATGCAAAGGCCTTTTTGCTATATAAATAAACATTCACAGGTTCCAGGGATGAGGACATGGGTATCTTTTGAGGGAGCTGCTCTTCTGCCTACACATCAACATCATTTCAAGTAATAAAAAATTCACAATAGTCTGCCTTTCACAGAACTCACATTGGATATCTCTGGTGGTTTTATTAAATAAAAAGCGGTGGCCCTTGGGAGAGTCTTCAGCTTCAATCATTAGGTGATTTTTGGCAACCTTGTTGATTTGTTTCACTTACAAATGGGGATAAAGGAAAACTCAGATCTTTGTATCCACTTAGCTGTTTTTCTTCTCCCTCTTGACTTTACCAAATTCATTAGACATGCATAAAATGGGAAGATCCTGAAGAATTACACTGTATTTGCAGTTATTTGCGCCATATGCGTATGTTGAATGTATTTACCCATTTGGCCAAGAGGCAGAGCAATGCAGTGGAAAGAACGTTGAATTTTCCCTACCTCTGGGGCTGAATATCTGCAGTGTAACTTCAGGCAAGCTACTGAACTTGAAGCGTTTTAATTTTTAACATTTATTGTTTTTGTAACTGTCTCTCACTTTTCCCACTTTCATAATTCTAGAGTTTGGCTATTATTATCTCACATTTAGCCTTTACTTGGCTGTGCTGTATTTCATTTTACAAATCACGACCAGATTCATGGTCCCCAAGTAAATTTTCGTACTTATGCAATTTTCACCAGCACATAAAGTACATAATGGATTCATGCTACCTACAAATTAGTCTAAACCTTGACTTTACGTTGGAGGTTGTGATGGTTAATTTTGTGTGTCAACTTGCCTAGGCCACAGGATGCCCAAATATCTAGTCAAACATTATTTCTGGGTGTGTCTGTGAGGGTGTTTCTAAAAAAGATTAGCATTTGAATTGGTGGACTGAGTAAGGCAGACAGCCCTCTCCATGTGAGTGGGTACCATTCAATTCATGTAGAGCCTGAACAGAACAAAAAGGCAGAGGAAGAGAGCATTTACTCTCTGCCTGACTGACAGCTGAAACATTGGCCTTCTCCTGTTCTTGAGAACAGGAGATTACATCATCGATGCTCTTCGTTCTCAGGCCTTCAGACTCAGACTAGACTTACACCAGCCAGCTTTCCAGGGTCTCTAGTTTGCAGATGGCAGAATGTGGGACTTCTCAGCCTCCATGTTGGTGTGCCAATTTCTCATAGTAAACCTCTTTGTATATATATTCTATTGTTCTGTTTCTCTGGAGAATTCTGGATAATACAGAGGTCTTTGAAAATTTTGCCTAAGCTACGTCTCCAGAATTTCCTACCACCGCACCCCTATGCACAGTCCCAGCTGGAACAGGCCTGGGCTCTCCAGCCTCTGTGCTGTTCATACCAACCTGCAGCCTCCACTCAGCCTCCCCATCTCCTATCCAGCCTTCAAGATTCGCTTATTGTGCTATTTTGGTCCAGAGTCACTATTCTCCTCTTTGAGGCACAGACCTCCCAGCTTATACACCCCTCTGACAAGTATTGCTTGTGTTTTCACATGTAATTTTGGACTTATTACCACTTACCTTTACACTTTCAGTTTGGAAATCCTTATATCCTCAATTGGATTGGAAGCTTGTCAGTCAAACCTAATTATCTTACTAAATTGTTCTCTTTAGTATTTAAGAAAATGGCATAGCCCTTAGGCACGTTAATTTTTTTCTCGCTCTAATTTGTTCCAAAACATAATTTTATTAATTTGTGTATTTTACTTTTCTGTCTTCTGTCACTCCTTTCTCTCTTTTAACCCATAATTTCTCAACTCATAATCCCATCTAAAAATGGTGAAATATCTTTGATTGGGAGTCAAGAAACCAACTTTAGTTTTTAAGCCACTATCAAGTTTTGTGGCCTTGGTTGAGTCATTTTGTCCCTTTTTTAGGCCACAGAGAAATGCACAGTAAGTGAAGATTTTGCATAAAACGAGCTTTAGCTCTGGAATTCTACAATCATAGGCAAGATACCATAGAGGGGTTTAATGAAGTTGAAAGTGATTCATTAAGCACCTATGATCTGGAAGCTGGGCTATATAAAACATAAAACACAGTTGTTATACTCAAATTTCAATGTAAAACATATTACTATCTGGCTGGGGAGAAAAGACTACAGAATTTGGTTCAATTATGTTTTCACTATTAATTCATTTGGAAAGTATCCATTTATTGAGTATCTTCTCTGTGCAGGGAAGTATGCTGAGAATACAGCACCTAGAAGTTTACAGTTTAGTAGGAACAAACACATTAATGGATTTCCATAAAGCACTTTGGGTTTGAGGATAAAGATTTGCATAGAATATTGAAGAGAGAAGTATGGAGAAGAAGCACTTATCCCAACTGCAGGGAAAGAGTCAGCAAAAGATTCCTGAAGGCAAGAATGCCTGAGCTCACAAAGGATAAGTCCACCAAGCAAAGATTCATGTGCTGGGTAAAAAAATGAAATAAAGAATAAATTATAAGTTTGCCATAAGACTCTAACGCAAAGTAAAAAATGTTGTGAAATGAGCCCAGGAAGGCAAGTAGTCTGTTTATAAAGGCGTTATGAAGCATGCTAGTTTGCTTGGACATTGCTCAGTAGACTTTTGGGGAATCATGGGGGTGTTTTAAACATGTGTTGCCATGGTCAAATGTGCATTATAGGGAGATCATTTGATATCTCTTTTATAATTGAGGAGAATGAGTTGGAGAAGGTCAATATTGTAAGCAGTGTGTTGGTTAGCAGGTAGCTCTCATAGAACAAAATGTATACGATCATATTCATATGCCCAAATATGAACACAGGGGATAGCACAATTCCTCCATTTCCCTGTCCCACCAACTTGCACACCTTTAAATATTAATGAAAATAGTTCCACAGCAGGATAGACAGAGTTTCATAAAGAGTACGTTAAGAAATCAGCTTAAATGTAAGGAACCAGTATAATTGGCCAAAGCATATTTTCTGGCTACCATTCAGATAGAATGGATATTATGACGAAAGGATACTTTATCACTTGATAGTGCTGGAAGTTAAATCAATGGTAGGGAATGATATGTGGACAAGAAAAGGCTCCAACTTTTTCCTCTAAGCCATCTCGATGGCAAACTAGATGTTGCCCAAGTGCTATAATACATAAAAAGAAATGCTTCTTCAGATCCTAGTACCTAGTCTCTAGAGTTTATTGCCAAGGGAGACCATAATACCAAACACTGGCACTGGGTTTAAAATTGAATGGCATATCTTTATGGTCAGTAGTAACACCTGTTGTCACACCGGCTGAGATCCAGGTAACCATGTCTCTGCAATGGGACAAAAACTATCAGCAATGAATACAAGCAGGAGGTGTCCTCTTGTGTCTATTTAGGTACACCTCTTGGCATTGCATTGTCCTTTTTCTCCCCGTCACACCTCAATTCTAGTTTTTGTACTCTGGTCATTCCTTCTTATTTTGCAAGCCAAAGGCTGGCTTTGTGGATTGATGGGTTAAACGAGAGCCATGAAATAAGCTGCTGTGTTAGGCTTACAATATCTGTCTGAGAGCTGAGAACAATCTGTGTAATGCTTTGGTTGAGTGGAAATCTCTACTGTGTTATGGATTTGAATTAAGTCAGTTTTCAGGCCCCTTCTTCATGCCTCTAAACAATGTACTGTTCCAACTGTCCTCCTGACCTGTTTGAAAGGAGGTAGTTATCTTCATTAAATTCTACAGGATTTTCAGAAAGGTTTTTTCTAAAGGCAACTTTTCCTTTATGGGGTTCACGTTGCGAGTCAATTTGGTACATTGTCCAGAGTTTACAGGGGTCTCTGAAAATGTACAGAATCGGTAGCATTTATCTCTTAGTGGAGCATATAGCTTATAGCGGGGTCTTAAAACTCAGTTCAGAAATCCAATTTCATTCCCTAAGTGTGACTATTGTGTCCCTTTGTTTGGATTCTCTTGCATTGATTTTATTCTTGAACTTAGTGTTCCAATCACTGGTGCAGAGTAATTCCCACTTCTCGCTTTTTCTCCTGCTCATCCAAGTGGCAAAAAAGTTCCCTTTTCATGTTTTAACAATGCTTCCTTCTCTGCCTCAAATATCTACAAAGACTCCCTGTGTGGTTCTTCACTGAAAGGAAATATCTTTGACCTTCAACGTCAAATTTCCCTTACTGGCACAATTACCCATGTCTTCCTGCCTCTCATCCCCTAGATTAGCTGCATTTCTGTATATGTTCTTTGTTTTTCTGCAAACTCATTGTTGATAAGCATTTATTAATCATCAATACACTATTGATTAGGGTGAATATGCAATGACTAATTCCTGGATGTGATGAATAGGATCCATGAGGAATCCATTTTTCTGGGACAGGGCTGAAGCATATACAATTTAGATAATGATATATAATTATATTATCCATAATTACCATGTACTTGCCTTATGTAGAAGCATTTGCAGAGGGGACAATTATAGTATACTTAAAACAGAAAACAATACTTAAACTATTGTCCCTATTTTAGGAAAGAGCTTTATTTTCTACCCTGCATCAGACCTTCATGTCTACAACTGCTTAATAGCAACTAAATCAAATATTGTGAGTTTTCCTCCTTCCTCTTATTGGACACATTATCTGATAATCAAGAGACAGGAATCAAGAGGTAAAGAAGAAAAATAAAAGGTTTCGTGAATATCTTATTTGTATATTCTTTCTCAAGATATTTATTGTCCAAACTAAATGCATATATTTTATTATTAGGAAAGTAAGGGGCTAGCACCTAACTCTGGGCTCTTACGATAATCAACTCTTAATGTCATTAGTTAAAATGATTTCTTTTACTTATTCATTTTTTCTGAAAGGGAATTTTTTTTCTTCAATTTTTGTGTTAAGTTCAGGGGTACATGTGCAGATATGCAGGTTTGCTACATATGTAAATGTGTGCCATAGTGTTTTGCTTCACAGATCATCCCATCACCTAGGTATTAAGCCCAGCATCCATTAGCTGTTCTTCCTGATGCTCTCCCTCCCCTGTGCCCATCTCTAACAGGCCCTCCATGTGTCCATGTGTTCTTATCATTCAACTCCCACTTATAAGTGAGCACATGTGGTGTTTGGTTTTCTGTTCCTGCATGAGTTTGCTGAGGATAACAGCTTCCAACTCCATCCATGTCCCTGCAAAGGACATGATCTTGTTCCTTTTTATGGCTGCATAGTATTCCGTGGTGTATATATACCACATTTTCTTTTTTCAGTCTATCATTGATGGGCAATTGGGTTGATTCCATGTCTTTGCTATTGTGAATCATGCTGCAATGAACATAAGTGTGCATGTATCTTTATAACAGAATGATTTATAATCCTTTGGGTATATGCCCAGTAATGGGATTGCTGGGTCAAATGGTATTTCTGTGTTTAGGTCTTTGAGGAATTGCCATAGTGTTTTCCACAATGGATGAACTAATTTACATTCCTGCCAACAGTGTGAAAGCATCCCTTTTTCTCTGCAACCTCGCCAGCATCTGTTGAAAAGGAATTTAGATATGTAAAAGAATGTAAATCCTCCCTTCCTAGAATTTTCCTTGACACAGCCATTGTCCTTTGCCATACTGAATCAATTGTTTCCTATTGAGAGAGACTTCTTATTCTTTACTTATATATTGGAAACTATGTTTTCTTCTGAGAACATTGTGTATGGAAGGCTCATGGAAAACTCAAGGTTAGCTTTCCTTGCTAGATCAAGGTGAAGACAAAAATTGTTTTTAAGTGACTATTCTATTTTTTAATAAAACTTATAAAAACTTGAAAATGAAGCACAAAAAAAAAAAAGATTGTGTGACCTTCTTTGTCATGGTGGCCATAGTACAATAGCCTCATCCAAGGGTGATTTGATTCTCTAAACAGGTGTCTCTTTATTTTTAAATTTACTGTTGTTTAAGATGCAGATTCTGTGAAATTACATGTTAATTTATAGGATTTGTATGTGAAATTACATGTTAATTTATAGGATTTGTATGTGGCAGAGATGTAAATGATTTCCATCTAATAGAAAAGATAACCTGAAAAATTATAATTGTATTGACCTATTGGACATTAGCCAGCTTTTAATTTAATTTTATTTTATTTTAAGTTCTGGGGTACATGTGCAGGATATGCAGGTTTGTTACATAGGTAAACGGGTGCCATGGTGGTTTGCCACACATATCCACCCATCAGCTAGGTGTTAAGCCCCGCATGCATTAGCTATTTATCCTGATGCTTTGACTTCCCTGGTGGCCTCTAGAACCACTGTGCCTCTCCGTCTTTTTACAACAAGCTTTATCATCCTGCTGGTTCCCTCAGTTAGACACATCTTCAATACTTGCTTTCTTATGTTTGTACTAGAGTCACATATATAACTGGCCTACAATTGGAAATGGTCCTATGATGGTGCCCAAGTACACTCACCTGCCAGAGCCAATGTTATGGGCCATTTAAGCTCAGAAACATCTTTTTTTTTTAAAACAAAACAAAACACAACACTCCAGTCCTAGAGCAAACCCTAAGTAGCAACAAACTTTACTTTTGCTGACTCTCTGTCTCTGTTGTTTCTTGTCTTGTCTTGTCTCGTGATTATGTGTTTTGATTCTGAGTTTTGGTCAAGTCTGTCAGCCGAGAAGTGCCTTACCTAACTCACAGCTTCAGTCATTTCTCCTCCACAACTGGGTGCAGGCACCTGTATTTGGTCTCAGACCACTGTGCCACTTTCACTGCCTACTCAGAAGAGCATTTTATGTCTCCTCGTTTGGGTCACAGCTGAGTATATGAAATAGTGGGTATTTGACTGCTAGGCAAGTCTCATGAACACAGCCATGGGGATACCGGTGTCTTGTGTATCTGATCTGCATGTGGCTGTTAAGTCCTCCTTTGGTGGCAGGAATAATTGTGAACCAGGCACTTTGTTCTCATCATATGGTGATCTATCAGCTAGATGCAGGTAATCTAACTCTTTGCAGGGTGAGAGACGACTGAAAACCTGGTTTCTTAGCACTTTTCTTTTGTCTGAGCAAGATTATGTCTCAGGTTCACTGGAAATGACAACCAACCTTTCTGTCCTCCTGAGTTATTGTGTTCTGTGTTTCCTTTCAAGACATGGCTAAGGTTATAGAACTAAAACTGCAGCCCTCAATAGCTGCCTATCTCTGAAAATTAAAAAAAAAGCCTTTTCACCTCACTGTGTATGAATAAAACCTTGTGAAATAAAGATTTTCTGTTTTTATTATTTATAGATTTGATTACTTATATCAATATTCTCAGGATTCTCATGTTACAGAGAAACTGAAGTTTAAATACATTGTATTGCTACCCTTGAAAAAGTTCACAGAAATTGCTAGCTTGGAAGCATTTCTATGTAAAAATGCAAGTTCTTGTATCCAAAGTGCATATTTGACCACATTTAATTGATTTTTTTAAAAATTAGCTTAAAAAGCATTACATATCTCTCCCTTAATATTATCACTCTAAATTATATAGTTCTGATTTACTTTTTTGTTTTACAGATTTGTTTTTGGTTTCCTGGAAATAGGCTAATCTGAACTCCTTAAAACTTCTTATACTGGTTTACCAATGAGACAAGATAGCATTGACACATAATGTTTAAAATGAAGATTTAAAATTATATGTAATTATATTGAGTTAGAATTTTGGCAAAATTTTTATATAAACAGTTTTTACACTTTGTAAGGTATCAGTTGAAATGTAATTTTCATGTTTCTATTATATTTAAGATCGTGAGCTAATGTAAAATCAAGTTAACTGACGGATAATCTTGGGATATCTGGGTCGCTTCTCCTTAAGAGATAATATTGGCATGATGATTACCATTAGTGTGTGTATGTCTACCTATACCTATAAATGTCTATATACATCTTATTATTTCTATATGTTACAGAGAAGCTGTAACTTAGAGTCATGTTAATGAACATTTTGTTTTTGCCACTTTGAAGATGATGTTCAAAGAATGTATGTGTCTCTAGGGGGTTGTTTTATGCAAGCTCATGTATATAAGGTAACGGGGTATATTTTTGTTTACAAAGTGAAAAGAAAATATGTTCCAAAGTATGAAACAGTATAGTGAATGGCAAAGCATGAGTGTGTGTTGTATAGAAGGTTGGAGGAAACAATTTTATTTACCTTGGAGTATAATATATGCATGTAATGAGTCTGAATAAAAACAAGGAAATGTGTTAAAACTTTGGCAAAGTTTACCCAGCTTTAATTGGTTCATTAATAAGATATATATTTTAAGTTTTGTGAATCTTTTTTTCTGCCAAATACTACATTAATGAAACACTATAGTTTTACTTTCTCCCTTTTAAAATGGAATATTTAGTCTGCTCTTAACAAGAAGATAAATTATCACTTACCTTCTATGTCATTGTCTCAGACACTTTTATTCCCAACATCAACAAGTGGTTTCTGCTTTACTCTCGTGTTTTTCTGAATGTTTTGCTATAAACTACAGTCTGGAAATAGCCTTTGTCAGAGAACGGCAGTATCAGAGCCTCATGGAAACATGGTGCCGAAAAATACTCTTACCTACTGGCACTTTAAACAGTCATTGGTATAGACTTTGGATGTTAAAGTGTCACTTAGATGACTGACTGTACCAGAGGATGGAATCAGGATTTTCAGGACTCTTTTTAATAGTCCAGGAGCAGAAGACCTTTGAAAGCCAGGTGTTGATCCAACATCCACTAGTTATAAGACAAGTAGGATTAAGTGAACTGCTGAGGGGAATCTAACTGTGGTTACATGGCTTTAATATCTTATTATAAGATATCTTGGGATACCTGGGTCATTTCTTTTATTCTTTTAATAAGATATGTTCTTTTAATAAGATATTATTAAATAATAATAAAGATAATAAGGTATTATTAAATAATAAGATAAGATATTATCTTTTAATAAGATATGGTTTTACATATCTTATTAAAAGAATAAAAAGATTCATTCTCTTCCTGATCTCTTTAACTGTCTCTTTGGTAACCTATAAATGACACATTCTTTATATGGCACCTTACTCTCCCTGATCCCTCAGAATTCAGAGACAACTTACTAGCTTTTATGGCAATGTGGTTATTTGCATAAAATCAATACAAATTTGTCCTTTTTAGAACCAGGCTATAGTTGAATAAATTGGCTGCGTAAATAAGGTCACACCAGGTGTGATGGTTCACATTATGTGTCATTTTGACTGGGTGACAGGGGCCCACATTAAACGTTGTTTCTGGGTGTGTCTGTGAGAGCGTTTCCAGATGAAATGAGCATTTGAACTGGGGGGCCCAATAAAGAAGATTGCTCTCTCCACTGTGGTTGGGCATCATCCAGTCCAATCTGTTGAGGGTCTAAGAAGAATGAAAGGTGAAGGAAAGAGGAATTGTCTTCCTTTTTTCTGCTTTATTGTTGAACTAGGACATCCCATCTCATCTTCTACTACCCTCATACTGGGAGTTATACCATCAGCTCCCCTGGTTCTTAGATCTTCGGACTCAGACTGAATTACACCATCTGCTTTTCTGGGTCTCCAGTTTGCAAATGGCAGGTCATGGGACTTCTCAGTCACTATAGTTGAATGAGTCAATTCCTCAAAATAAATCATATTCCCTCTCTCTTTCTCTGTCTCTCTCTCTCTCCTGTTGGTTTTGTTTCTCTGGAGAATCCTGACTAATATACCAGGAATGTATCTGGTTTATTACAAATAATACAGATCTTAC
Source organism: Pongo abelii (assembly GCF_028885655.2). Taxonomy (NCBI): domain Eukaryota; kingdom Metazoa; phylum Chordata; class Mammalia; order Primates; family Hominidae; genus Pongo; species Pongo abelii. Next base: position 39,819,089 of record NC_072007.2, read on the forward strand.
TTAATCAGGTGTAGCAAATCCACCATTAAGGAAAAAGTGCTGTACTTCAAATGTGGAACCAGGGTTCAGAAAGCCCTCTCTGGAAACTGGTCTGTTATTTGTTCTATGAGTTATATGATCGTAAACTTACAGGTAAAAAGGAAGACAATTTTCTAGTAGGCCAGGAAATCTATCAGATGTTGGGCACTCAGAGAAATTCACCAAAATGTCTAGGTGCTATAGGAATATTGTGCAGATGCATTTCTTGAATGGAGTTTCTTACCTTTGTGTGGTAGGGTGAATAAATGTCATGCTTTTCCCCATTGTCCATGTTCTAATCCCTGGAACCTAGAAGGTAGCAACAGAATCTACACAGATGGGATCAAGGACCTTAAAGTGGGGAGATCATCCCGGATTATCTGGGTGGGCCTAATGTAATCACAGGGTCCTTATAAGAGGGACCCAGGAAGGGTCAGACAGACAGAAGGTGATGTGATGACAGAAACAGAAGACAGAGAGAAAGAGACTGAAAAATGGAAAGATGCTACATTGCTGGCTTTGAGGATGGAGGAAAGGGTCCATAAGCCAAGGATTATAGGAATCCCTGGACCTTGGTAAAGGCAAGGGAACTTATTTCCCTCTACAGCCTCCAGAAGGAATCAGCCTTACCAACATCTTGACTTTAGCCCAATAAGACTTGTGTTAGAGTTCTGACTGCCAAAGCAGTAGGAGAATTAATTTGTGTTGCTTTGAATGACAATGCTTGTGGTAATTCACCTAAAAAGCAATAGGAAACTAATACACCTTGGAATAAAAAAGCCAGTAAGAGAAAAAAAAATTCTGGAGAAAGGATTCTGAAAATGCAATGAGAGATTTCTTTCGAAATTTTCTTACAGAAGTTAATTTTCTCTCCTTAGTAGCTGCTTGAAACAGCAGCTCTGAATTTGCTAACAATACCCAGAGGCTTCCATGGTCAATGAACAACTTGCACTGCCCCCATGTAAATTAATCAGGTCTAAGCACAATGACATCAGACTTTTGGTAATATGAATAATCTTTGGAAATTATTTATGACACAATAGGGAACTGCTGAGAAAATTATCTAAAACTTGGAAATAAAACAAAAGAACAACGACTGTATTTCATTTCAAAGTCACATGGGATCATTGCCTAACAGGTCCACCCAAGGATGATTTAATCCTCTAGAGGATTGTACTTTTGTTTGTTTTACTATTTTCTGTTGTCTAAGGTCAAGACTATGAAATTACATGTGGACTTAGATATTTTTTGTCCAGCAGAGACCTAATTGATGCAAGTCCACTACAGAAGATGACCTCAAAGGTTATGGTTTTATTGCTTGTTGAACAATAATCAATTTTGTCTCTAATTCAGCATATTCATTGCCATTAGCTTCTCCTGTTGGACTGTATAACCACTCTTTCTGTAATTCTTTTTTGAACTAGATTTACTATCCAGATGGTTCCATCATTAAGGAGTTAAGTATATTTTTGGCACATGCTTACATTATGTTTACATGAGAGTCATGTTGATAACTTTATAAAATTATATACTGACAAATGCAAAGTGGCATAAATGTAATCACATTTGGTCCTTACAGCATCTAGATAAGGTAAGTAGGATGGTCCCCAGTTTATTGAGAGGGAAGAGATCCTAAAGTTAGTAAGATATACCCAGAGGGGTTCAGAACCCGTCTACCTCATGTTCTTTTTCTTCACCAAACTGCATTTCCATCAAGGAAATCATGTGAGAGAAATGAAAGTGTGTGGGCTTATTTCTCCATTTTACATCCTAACTCTAGACTTTATATGGGCCACAAGGAGAAAACACTCTCAAGCCCAAAATAAAAGGAGAAATAATTGAAAAATTTTCAATCATCACTAAAATCCTGACTTCTCCCTCATTCAGTGGCATGTTTGAAGTGTGAGTTGCCCAAGTGGATCCCTCTTGGATCTGCTGGGTTCCATTAGAAAGACAAAGAGCCTCTGCTCTGGCTTCTAGGATCCTATTTCTCAGTTTCTCTGGTTCACCAAGCATGGAGCAGCTTCTCCCGCAAGTCAATGTGGCAAGGCTAGAATGGGCTGTCTGCAGGAGTAGAAACAAAGTAAGCCTTCAGCCTCTTTTGTGCAGTCCTCTTTGCAAGGGGTCTCAGGCCAATTGGAATTGACACATAGCGTTCTATTTGCCATCAGGGTTTAGAGTAAAAGGGATTTCTAGAAAATGAACTCTTGACCTTTGGCTAGTTTGTTGAAACACCTCTGATTTTCTTGCTAGCAATGCCTTTCACAGACTTTCATTGCCTGTCCCATTCTGTTTGTTGACCACTGGATTAAATGGGTCCTAGGATGGTTTTACCTTCTAGGATTTCTGTTTTGGATTACTTGTGTGTTTCTGCTCATAGAGTTACCACATTACCGTAAGTGTGGGTGACTTTTGCTGACTTAAGATTTAACTGTGAGACACTCAAGCATGTTTTAAAGTCCTTTATCTCTCATCACACAACTCTCCCCACATTGAAACTTCTTGAATTTGCCCTACATTCTCTTCCCTTCAGTACATTGTCAGTGCATTCGTTTCTTACCAAGCTCAAAATATCTCCTTTTCTAGTATTCTGAGATATCAATGATGCTTGGCTTTTATAAAGCACATCACATGGCAATCCATGATAGAATTACTTTGTGATTTAAAAAGCTGTATGGAAAACAGAAAGATTGAGATAAAACAGGATAATTTAATATAAACAGTAAATTAATGTGTTTTATTGGCCTAACCAAAAAGAATCACATTGCATTTAAAAATTTAAAAATACCACTAATAGGCTATTCATTGATTTTCACATATTGTTTACAAACAAATTTTAGTCATAAACCTGACATTGTAAACAAGACACTTTCAGCATAACAATAGTAATTGCTGTCAAGTTTTAAAGTCTGAGCATGACTTATTTGGAGAATGACTTTGGAATCAAATGACTGGGGCTTGAATCTTGGCTCTATCTTTGAGTAGCTGGGTGCCTCTTTGCAAGTTGCTTAACTTCGTCAAGCTTCATTTGCAAAAATTAATAGTCTTTACCTAGTCGTTGTGAAAATGAAAAGGGATAATGCTTCAAATCATCTAACACAGGACTGTCCGAGTGGAAGCCTAATAAAAATCCAGTTCCCTTATGATCTTGACCTACTTAAGATCTCCGCAACTCCCTTACAGATACCCGATTACTCATAGAGCAGTTTGCAGTGAACCCTGCCCTATCTCAGGGACTTCTTTTATGCTGCTTGTCAGTGAAAAACCAACTGCCCTCAATAATATGACATCAATAATATAATGCAGTGGTTTTTACATTTTAAATGAGCACAAAATCATTGGAACACTGTTTTAAAATAAGTACTTTAGTTAGCTTTAAAAAAGAAGATCCTCACACTACACTATAAGAATCATTGAAAAAGGGCTCGAAACTTGTCAGCTCCATAGATCTTTGTCTGATACTCATGTTTGCTGACCAATCCCACCAGACAACTTTGAGCCAGTTATTAAGCTTGGGGTCTGATTACAGTTCTGAAGAAGTTTACTCTGATGATTAAGGTATTTATCTATCTATCCGTCCACCCACCCCTGTACAGGAAATTAATAGGTAAATAGTAACACTAATAAAAGTCTTATAAAATTGGGAAAGTGAGCTGTGGCTAGTATGGTCAATGTAGTTTTTAGGAGAAGATGAAAAGATTGAGTTGGTCATTGATGATAAACAAGGTCTGACAAACTGCATATTTGTTTATTTCAGTATAGTTATTGGGATGTTGAAATGCTCTCATCATATGGTTGGGCATGTACTTATTGGATCCCATAACCCTATAATCTAGAGGATTTTCAGGCAAAATACAGATCGCTATGGGAAAATGGTTTTTAATATATTGTAGGCAAGGGAGATCTATTGAGTCTTTTCAAAGACTGCTAGCCCTGAAAAAAATAGGTTTACCCCCAAAGATCCTAGTTGTTATAATTATTCTTGGGGTCACCATATCCTCATACATCATTCTCTGGGGATTTAGATAATAACCCCTAGCAGGGCCTCAAACCAAGTTTTTTTTCCCCATAGTTTCCTAAATGGAGAACTAGCCTGGTGACAGATTCCATGGCACAACCATAGCAATCCAAAGCTCATACATTAATATGGATCTGAAGGAGGCCTGTAAGTACCAGGGCTGTACCCATGGCCCAGGACCTCCTGCATCCTGTAAGTCCTGGAGGCATTTACACTGATCTCTGTGCATTTTCCAGTGTTGCCGCAAGGCAACAATAACAGTAATTATAACTTGCTTTGTGTTTCAGATTCTTCATAAGAGCACTTTCCTGGAACAAAATTTTTAATTGCCTGGAGAATAAAATCCCTCTTTTTTTTTTTTTTTTGGGACGGAGTTTTGCCCTTGTTGCCCAGTCTGGAGTGCAATGGCACCATCTCAGCTCACCGCAACCTCTGCCTCCCGGGTTCAAGCGATTCTCCGGTCTCAGCCTCCCAAGTAGCTGGGGTTACAGGCATGCACCACCACGTCCGGCTAATTTTGTATTTTTAGTAGAGATGGGGTTTCTCCATGTTGGTCAGGCTGGTCTCAAACTCTCGACCTCAGGTGATCCACCTGCCTCGGCCTCCCAAAGTGTTGGGATTACAGGCTTGAGCCACCGCACCCAGCCCCCACCTTTCTAATATACTATTTATGACTTTTCCCTGCTGTGCTTTCCACCTCCATCTACTGCCATGTTCTGCCCCAATAGCTACTACACATAAACTTTGTGTTCCAACTATGTAGATGCTTCTCCAGACTTTGTGCGCATAAGTAATAATTCACGAATTTGTTCCCAGTACTCTCTCTCCCTAAAAATTCTCTCCCCCCAGTACATTTTTAGAAACCTTACTTGATAGAATGCGAGCGTCACAAAGGCAGGGATGGGTATCTCTTGTGTACACTAATATATCCCAACAAATAAGGACAGTTCGCGGACCTAGTAAATCCTAACTAAGTTCTTGTTGAATGAGTGATAGAATCTATCAAGGTCAATTCAAATGTCACCTCCTCTCTGAAGCTGTTCCGAAACCTTTTGGATGGAATGCATAGTTTATTTCTTTGGAGTTTACTAGTATTTTATTTATTAATATATCATATTCTAGCCCACATCATAGCAGTCTTGTATTACAGTTTGTTTTGTGCATTTTCCTCCAGCTGATGATGGCTTCCTTAAGAGCAGGTGTAGTGTGCATTCACCATTTGCCTTCATGGCCCACTATTCCTTTTTTTTTTCTTTCTTTCTTTCTTTTTTTTTTTTTTTTTTGATATGGAGTCTTGCGTTCTCTCCCAGGCTGGAGTGCAATGGCACAATCTCTGCTCACTATAACTTCCGCCTCCCAGGTTCAAGTGATTCTCCTGCCTCAGCCTCCCGAGTAGCTGGGATTACAGGCACCCGCCATCATGCCTGGCTAATTTTTGTGTTTTTGTAGAGACAGCGTTTTACCATGTTGGGCAGGCTGGTCTTGAACTCCTGATCTCAGGTGATCCACCTGCTTCGGCCTCCCAAAGTGCTGGGATTACAGGCATGAACCACGGCACCTGGCCCCACTATTCCTTTTACAACTAACAGGAATAGATGATACTTAATATAGCTAATTAAGCTGAATTTCGAAGATCTTCCAAGATATATGTAATACTGCTATAATTTCAGAAGATGCAAAAATGATATACTTTGATCAGAAATTATTTTGAAACATGAGCCCTTCTCTGTCAAACATTCCAATGTCAGAGCCTTTTGCGGTTTCACCCGGCTCGCAATACAATCTCATTTTGCCCAACCTCAGTCTCCCGTAACTTTGGATTTCCTGCAAGTAACAAGACTTCAGTGACTCTGGGAAAATCAGTTTACCCCACAGGGCTCCCAGGTCTTCTATAACCTAAAGATTTTGAGCAGAGCATTCACTAACAGTACACCTGTTCTATTCTTTCCTCTATTTGGCCTGGAAATTTGCCCCAATTCCCAACAAGAGCTGACCCCAGCACCCAACAGTCTTGGGAACCCATCCTGGACCTCTTTGAAAGCTAACACGGCACTTTCGAAAGTTAAATCAGAAAAATGGCCAAAGAAGTATGTCCTGTTCTCTAGTGAATCAGTTAGACTGTAATGCTTAGAAACTTTCTAACATGGAACAAAGTCTCCTTTTTGGCCTCTTCTGCTAGCTCTACTATTTTCAGACCCAGGAGACTGACTGAACCCATCTCTTGAGGGGTACGGTACTCTCTTGTCCATCAAGCAAATTCGTTTAGATTTAAACAAAATAATAATGTACTTTTTCTTTCAGCTCTAGGGGTTCTTCATCATTCTTTGACAGGCTTTTATGGTTTAAATTCCAAGTAGTCATTTACTTACAACTTCTTAACTAATCCTTTTGCAGCTGTGCCCATCTGAGCACAAAGATAGGAATAGGGCTGCCTAAGTAATATCGTGACATTTTAGCAGAATTGCTGAGCAAGCCCTTCAGTTTCGTGTTTCTATCATCACATTAAGCAATACTACTTCAACTCAAATACTTTTCAGCATTTATTTCCTCAGGCTGAGGATTCTGGGGCTTCAATTCACTCAGCCTCTCAAGAACTTTCAGTCAAGTGAGGAAAAGAGTCAAATAAATCCCGTGGCATTTCATGAAACCACCTCAAAACTACAAAAGACTTAATTAGACTATGGTTATTTGACTTAATGATGTTTTAAAACAATATTCACAAATTTTGAGTGAGAAAAAAACTGCTTGATGCCATACTTCAAAGATGTCGCTTTCAAAATTGTTTTAAGCTTGAAGCAACATACATTCTGCCTATTGAAGAATAATTAAGTTGAAATGGTAAAAGTCAATTGTTTCAATAACATTACAGTTCAATTGAATCATGTTAATTAGAATAGGTTGGGCTTGTTCTCATTTAGATCCAGCTTAGTTTCATTCTCTCTCTTGGTGTGGAGCAAAATTTGCTATCAGCCATCATTGTATAAAACATTTTATAATAAGTAAAAACCAGTGATAAAAGATGGGCTTTGCATATCTCTAATTAGCAAACTCCCTTGAAAGTATATTAATCAAAATACACTTCCAATTTAATTTTTAATAGTGTTATTACCAAGGCATTAAAAAGAAACACAAAACACCTTCCAGAAAAGGAAACACAAAACACCTTCCAGAAAAGGAAACACACATCCTGGGAGCAATCGAAGAGTCGCTGCCTTTTGGTGCAGAGAACGCAGCAAGTGAATTTAGTTCTTTTACAGTGTTAAGCCTCATCCTTCAATAACGCTGCTGCAGAAAGTCAGTCTCTTTGTCTTGTCTCACATTTTTTACATCAATATTGTTGCCATTTAAGTTCTTGCCATGGATTGTTCCCATGTGCAAGTTTGAGCAATCAGTACTGAATATAAATGATTTTGGAAACAGTATGTAGTGGGAGCTCAACAATCAAAAAGTTAATAAAGTGATGCTCTTAAAAGATGCACGTTATGTGCTGATGCTGTCACCTCTAACAGGACTTCCACCCAACCACCATACATCCCCCAGGTACCCGGGCCCTGTGCCAAGACACGAGTGTTTTCAGAAGCGCTTGCATCTAAACATTAAAACAGGCTGCTTATTTCCATTTAATGGTCAATTCATTAGCATAGGGAATAGAGACCATTTTATATCTGCCATCAATATTTTGCTTAGTATTTTAAAAATGTCACATTGACCGAGGCCTGGAGTGTGACATCAGATTCAAATATTTTCCTCTGCATCCTTAATGCATATCAGGCCAAATGGCATGCTGAAGGGCCTTCTGGGCTGCTATTGTGTAGACCAGTGTTGAGGACTTGCAATGGCTTATTTGATTTAGAATATGTTTATATAAGTCTGTTTATTCTTTATTGCTCCATGCTCATTTGCATTTGCGTATCCTTTCCATTGTTCTGTGGCATTTGACATGTGATACTACTTATTCTCCTTAACCTCTCAGTTCCATTTTATCACATTGACACTGACTGAAAGGCTTAGGATAACCTAGTGTCCCTTAGTGTCACCTTGATAATCTCTAATTGTCCTTCAGCTTTCATCTTTGATATTTCTTCCTCCAAGAAGCCTTACCTAAACTTCAGAGACAGGGTTAGCATTCTTCCTAGGGTTCCCATAGTTTCCTGCAATTATCCCTATTAATGTACACATGACTGCATGAGATTGATTGCTTACTTGTCTGCTTCTCCTGATTAACTTTTGATTCATTGAGGGCAGGGCATTCAGGCTTTATAAATGCAAATCCAAACCACAATGTGATACCACCTTACTCCCGCAAGAATAGCCATAATAAAAAAATTTTAAAAAGTAGATGTTGGTGTGGATGCAGTGTAAAGGGAACACTTCTACACTGCTGGTGGGAATGTAAACTAGTACAACCACTATGGAAAACAGCGTAGAGATTCCTTAAAGAACTAAAAGCAGAACTACCACTTGATCCAGCAATCTGACTACTGTATATCTACCCAGAGGAAAATAAGTCATTATACAGAAAAGATGCTTGCACATGCATGTTTATAGCAGCACAAATTCACAATTGCAAAAATATGGAAGGAACTCAAATGCCCATCAATCATCGAGTGAATAAAGTGTCATATATATATGCACAATGGAATACTACTCATCCATAAAAAGGAATGAATTAATGGCGTTCACAGCAACCTGGATGAGACTGGAGAATATTATTCTAAAGTGAAGTAACTTAGGAATAGAAAAACCAAACATTGTATGTTCTCACTTATAAGTGGGAGCTAAGCTATGAGTATGCAAAGCCATAAGAATGATACAATGGGCCGGGTGCAGTGGCTCACGAGTGTAATCCTAGCACTTTGGGAGGCTGAGGCGAGCAGATCACGAGGTCAGGAGATCGAGACCATCCTGGCTAACAAGGTGAAACCCCATCTCTACTAAAAATACAAAAATTAGCCAGGCGTGGTGGCGGGCACTTGTAGTCTCAGCTACTCAGGAGGCTGAGGCAGGAGAATAGTGTGAACCCAGGAGGCGGAGCTTGCAGTGAGCCGAGATTGCGCCACTGCACTCCAGCCTGGGCAACAGAGCGAGGCTCCGTCAAAAAAAAAAAAAAAGGTGATACAATGGGTTGGGCTCGATGCCTCACGCCTGTAGTCCCAGCACTTTGGGAGGCCAAAGCGGGCAGATCACGAGGTCAGGAGATCAAGACCATCCTGGCCAACATAGTGAAACCTTGTCTCCACTAAAAATAGAAAAATTAGCTGGGTCTGGCAGCGTGCACCTGTAGGCCCAGCTACTCAGGAGGCTAAGGCAGGAGAATTGTTTGAATCCAAGAGGCAGGGGCTGTAGTGAGCCAAGACTGTGCCACTGCATTCCAGCCTGAATGACAGAGTGAGACTCTGTCTCAAAAAAAAAAAAAAAAAAAAAAAATGATTCAATGGACTTTGGGGACTCAGGGGGAAAGGGTGGGAAGGGGGTGAGTGGTAAAATACTACAAATTGGGTTCAGTGTATACTGTTTGGGTGATGGGTGACCAAAATCTCACAAATCACCACTAAATAACTTACTCATGTAACCAAATACCACCTGTTCCCCTAAAACTTATGGAAATAAAAAATTAAAAAGTAAAATAAAATTAGGACCCTAAGAAAAGGAAAAACTCATATTCAATTATCATACTGTACCACTTGGTGAGTTAAACACACTGAACAGATTTCTTTAATGGAGGCATGGTGGTAGAACAGAAGCAGCAACAGAAGCAGCATGGATTTTGGTTTCCCACAGCCCCAGATTCAAATCTACTTGCACCTTTACCAGGGACAAGTTGATCAAACCAACTGAGGTCTATTTTGCCATTTGTCAAGTGGGAACATAAAAATCTACTGTGCAGGAATGTTGTGAGGATGAGAGCTAAATATTATTCATATCTAAGCATCAAAGGATGACCAAAGATAGTCATGGTTCTCTTTACTCCTGAGAGATTTCCATTAAGTGCAGTGATTGGATTCAACCTCTATCCTTAGAGATGCTGTGTCATCTGCAAAGCTCGGCTCCTTATAAAGACCTGCGTGTATAAAGCTAGTATAAAGCCTATGATGTTAAGAAGTTATTCGCCAGGTAATTTAGGATGTGTAACTGCATGCATACTAGCTTAAATGTTGACAGGGACCCAGACCATCTTGAATCGGCCAGCAGGTAAAAGCGAGTATCAGCTCTGCAGTTTTCAAATGTTGGATATTAACTGAGATGTAACAGGTATTTCTTGTCTGAGTGGACTTTTTCTTGCAGCAAATCACTAGGTGATTTCATGCAAGGTTTACAGCAGTTTTAATGGGATGAGGGCATCTCATGTGAAAGGTTACAAGGCAAGAGTAAAATCAGAATTGGAAGCCAATCAAGCAATTTGTTGAAAGAAATGGCTTGTTTCCACCATGGCCTTTCTTTAAACTTCATTGAAATAGAGGACATGCTGTACCCTTTGAGGGCAAAGCACTTCGTTAGACTTGCTTCCAGAGGGATCGTCACCTATTTTCATTCTCTTTAGGATAAGCTGGACTTTTCTGAAGTTAAATCTCACTTGTGATTTTCTTTGAGGCTGAGATACCAGCAATTTGCCTTGGACCAAAGAAAAAAAAAAAAGCTGTGAGGTGATGTTTTGGGGAAAGACACTGAAGTTAAGTTAAAACCAGGATGTGTTTTACCTTCTTCTCTAGTCTAAGTTACATAAATGGTATGAAAGTCATATATATATATATAGTAATAATATATAATATACAGTCATAAAATATATATCATATATAGTTATATATATTATTTCCTAGAGCAATGTGTGATATATAGATGTGTGATATATATATCATATATATAATTAATTCTATATTCTATATATGCTCTCTGTATATATTATTTATATAATTCTGTATATATATAGAATTTTGAAAATATATATATATATCATATATTGCTCTAGGAAAATAATTTAAAATCTGGAGTATTCTTTCTTGGCACTACATGACTGTAAGCTTTGGAGGACACTGACTAAACCCAATTGTGAATTAATTTAGACAACAATGTGCCTTCCTAAATTTTAAAAAGAAGAAAGCCAGCCTTCAAATTAAGAGAAGACAAAATTCTAGTTTCTCAATTGTCAGAAACAGAAAGTAATAGCAATACATTAAAAATCACTTCTGAATCATAAATCTTTGCTCATACACCTGTTGAGAGGAATCAGGGATGACACATAGGAACTGGTAGGAATTTTCAATTTCTTCCTAAGAACAGTCAAATATGGCACCTGACAGAAATCCTGCTATGTAATTAGGAAATTGATATAAACATTCATTGGGTCTGAGGGGTGTGTGTGGGGGGGGAAGACGATCTAAAACCTAAAACTCTTTGTTTCATTCTCAATTCAAAATGCAGATGGGCAAATGATGTATCTATATAGTCCCAAGCTAAAGATCCAAATTTGCTAATTTCTTACTTTGTAGTAATAGCGAACCCTCTTGCTATAAATTCCACATAGCATGATCATCTAGTCTGATTTGCCCAGTATTATCTAGATTTTAAAATGGAAGGTCCCATGTCTAGGGGAGATACTCTCAGTCTCAGGTGAAAACCAGAATCATTACCCTACTTCTAGGACAAGTCTGGTATGAAATGGTCCTTTTTCCCAGTAAGTAGCCTCAAAGTATCAGTCAGGGTGTCCTAATTTCAGAATCAGTAAAATATAGTGCCCCACAGTATAGATACAACATCCACTTTACACTTGGTAGGTTCCCACGATCATAGCACTACTGGAGAAGGTCACATGGATTCTCTAATTCCTTAAATTTGTAGGCAAATCAATTATTTATAAATAAAATCCTATGTGAGGTGTTCTAAGAATATCTTCTTTTTTCTTTCTTCTTCTTTTTTTTTTTTTTTGAGATGGAGTTTCGCTCTTGTTGCCCAGGCTGGAGTGCAATGGCATGATCTTGGATCACTGCAACCTCTGCCTCCCAGGTTCAAGTGATTCTCCTGTCTCAGCCTCCTGAGTAGCTGGGATTACAGGTGCATGCCACCACACCTGGCTAGTTTTTGTATTTTTAGTAGAGAAGGGTTTTCATCATATTTGTCAGGCTGGTCTCAAACTCCTGACCTCAGGTGATTCACCTGTCTCAGCCTCCCAAAGTGCTGGGATTACAGGTTTGAGCCACCACACCTGGCCTCTAAGAATATTTTCTTGCTCAAAGAATCCTATAGTAAACCTTTTTAAAAAGTAGTTGTTCTTGTATTTTGTTTCGAAAAGCTGAATTGCTATTCTAGTCTTGTTTAAGTTGGTAGTACTCTATGTTGGAAGACATGCTTTAGAATAAAATCTACATGGTTGAAATCAGTGTTTCTTCTCCTACCTATAGTAGTCACTATTGGTGTCCTGCCCAATTCTCCTCCACCAGCCTGGTACATTCATGCCCTAGCTACAGGCAGTGTTGGTTATCCCTGGTCTATAAGAGCCTGCTGGTTCTGAGATGCCTGGGAGATCCTGTCCCAAATTCCCAGAAGGGTGATGACCAATAGCCAATGAATGAGTAATACTGGGGTATGCTAGCCTCCTAGGGGGACCATGCATATTTGGATGAAAATTTATGTATTAAAGGTCCCCTGTGGGATATGGCTAATATTTGATTTCTCCTAGTTTCCTCCTCTGTCTTATCTAACCTTCCTTACTCCATTACTGGTTTCTCCTGAGAGCACTTCCTCAATAGGTCACTTGCACAAGATTCCCCATCTTAGGCTGTCCCTCTAGGGAAACTGACCTCTACTATATCTTATGATATGTGAATCCATAATTTACTAAAATTTTATCCCCAGCTGGCAAATTTGCTGTTTATTTGTCTATTCATGGTAATAATTATAATATCTTCAAGGCAATGTGGAAATTTACTATAAGATCATAGAGAAGGAGGATGATGGAAGGTAACAAATTGCCTATCAGACTATATATCATCTCAGTTAGTGTATCAGTCTGTTCTCATGCTGCTAATAAAAACATACCTGAGATTGGGTAATTTATAAAGGAAAGAGGTTTAATGGGCTTGCAGTTCCACATGGCTGGGGAAGCCTCACAATCATGGCAGAAAATGAAGAAAGAGCAAAGGAACATCTTATATGGCAGCAGGCAAGAGCGAGAGCATGTGCAGGGGAATCCATCTATAAAACCATGAGATCTCATGAGACTTATTCACTATCACAAGAACAGCATGGGAAGACCCACCCTCATGATTCAATTACCTCTCACAGAGTTCTTCCCATGACACATGGGAATTATGGAAGTTATAATTCGAGATTTGGGTGGGGACACAGCCAAACCATATCAGTTAGTTACGACCCAAACCCTGCAAGACAGGCTTTTGAAAAATCTCCTTAAAAAAAAATCAATAAGAAGCTGAATTTCAGGCTAAGATGACATCATAAGTTAATGAGAAACCCAAGCTTAACTTAGGTTGTCTCATTCCAAAGACTTTGTTATTTGTGTTTATCTTTCTTTACTTCTTCATCTTTAATTGCTCAATGTATAAATCCAGCTTAAAAATACCCTTATTTCACGAATAACCTCAATAACTCTCAAAATGAATATTTTTTAGCTTGAGTTTTTCATAAGCTATAATTAATTTCAAAAGTTCATACTGAAATAAATAAAATAGAATGAATAGAAAGCACTGGTATAATGTAGTAGGTGTTTGACCCTATATAAGAGTCAACATGCTATTCACTAAGTCTAAAGTGTGGATTCTCCAACTAAACACATGCAGAATAATTGTCTAATGCTGAAGTAATCTTTCATAGAGAGAATTTCATTTATTGTCTTTATTTTTGAAATGTTTTGTTGGCAAATCTTGTTGACATAATGTGGGTAATTGCCATCTTTGGCTGGACGTGTTTTTTGTGCATAATGATGCTATGATTTTATTTCTAAAAATAGTGTGATGAAAAGAAAATGTGTAATGTATTGAACAGAGCAAACTTAGTAGAGGTTCAAAATTAGGTGAACAGTTTGTCACACTTAAGATCTTCATTATTCCTTTAAAATTAAATCCCTTGCAATTATTGAAATTGTCCTCTAAAATATTTGACAGTGACTACACTCATGACATGTATTGATGCAGAAAAATGTTTATTTTTCCCTTTCTTATTCAGAAGAATTTTAAACACAAATGCTGTCATTCCTTGATTAGAACCTTTTTTGGGTTATAAATCATAACTAGACTACTTGAGTGAATCTAGATTTAGGTAATTAGATGTTAGTACCAGCCTGTCTTCCATTGCAGAATATTTAAAAATGGTATAAGATACTTAGAAGGGAGGAAAAAGGCATTTTTTTGAAGTCATTTTTTAAAGGTATTGCCTTTACTTTTATTAATCATGCCACTTAAACTTTAAAGCTGTATTTAATATGGAATCAATAAAAGAAAGGAATGAGTAGAAAATCTCTAACATTTATAACCAAAAGGTCAGTTCAAGTTATAGTGTCAAAACCTGAATTTCCAAGGCAAACCTTAGAATCATCTATTTAAGTAAAAGCCAAAAATGAATGTTTTCATCTGTTTCTCTGAGTGATTCTTCTTAAGCTGCACATAGAGGAAGTCAGTATTCAAGTATTATTTTCAAGTTGTAATTAGCTTGAAGTTTAAGTCACTAGTTTGTAATTTTAATAATGTAGATGACTAAAGCCCAGGCTGGGGGCTAAACCTGTGCTTTGGCTTACGGAGGACCAAGAAGGAACGGTGGGAGGTTAGTGGAGAGGGCTTGCCCTCCTTCTCTGCAAGACCCATCCACTCTCCAGCTCACGTCTCTGACTCTCCTGCTGTTCTGGAAATTAGGGAGAAAGAACAGTTTGATCCAGGCCTTTCTTCTTCCCTTCTCACTACCTCCTATTACTCAGGGTGAGCTCATAGCAGGTCTGTGTTGCTCTGTTAGATCCTTACGTAGTCTAACATGTGGAGGGCACGAGGCCATGCTTATTTTGCCTTAAGTTAATTGATGTGTCTATTAGTATCTTCCATACTGTGGATCATTATGAAGCTTTACTTGTGAATAATGCAATATAAAGCACATCGTAATATATACCTCACATCATTGGTTATATTGAATTGCACAGGGGTAGAGGACGGGCAACATAATTTAACTTTATCTTAATGCCTAAAATGCAATCTTTCTCAAACTTGCATAAGATCCTCTAAGTTTCTGGGAAGTGAATGTGAGAAGTAATTCGTTTTCAGAGGTTTTGTCAGGTGATTTGGTGCACACTTAATTGTGAGAATCTCTGGCCCACAGAATTGTTCTGGATCCTTAGTACAGCATAGAAGGCCCTTGATTATCTGGCCTCTGCTGATACCATTTAACCTCCTACCATACTTCATTCAGCCGCCAACCAGTTCCCAAGAGTGGAGTGTTCTTCCCCACCATGCTGCCTGCCACTCTCCAATTCATCCTCCAAAGCTGAGGCCAACCCTCATGTCCTCTGAGAAGGTTTTAAAGTAACTTAAGTACTGAGGTGGAAGAACTCTATTGTCCTGACAACCACTCCCCCATACCTGCTATAATGTGACCAAATGTATGCAAATATGTAATGCACATATTTGCTTTCATGTCTCTCTTCATGTTGAACTCTGCTTCCTTGAAGTTAGGGACCATGTCTCTCTTGTCTTATTAGTACAGTTCCTGCCAGCACTTCCAGCACATAGTATATCTTGCTCAATATTGATAGCAAAGTGAATGTTTCAGAGTCATCCTAGTAAATGGTATGCATGACTATTTGTCCTTTAATTAAATGGTTCTACTCTTGAAGAGTGAATATGAGTAAAGTTATGGACAAAATTGTGTCCCCCCAAATTTGTATGTTGAAGCCCTAACCCCCAGCACCTTAGAATGTGACTATATTTAGAGATATATAAATTATATATAAATATATATATTTATAAAAATATATATATAAATTATATATAAATATATAATTGCCTTTATAGAGGTAATTAGGGTTAAATGAGGTCATAAAAGTAGGGCCCTAATCCAATATCTTAGTCCATTTGTATTGCTGTAACAAAATACCACAGACTAATTTATTGTAAAAAAGAAATTTGTTTATTACAGGCTTGGAGGCTGGGAAGTCTAACATTAAGGTGCCAGCATCTGGTGAGGGCCTTTTTGCTAAGTCATCTCATGGTGGAACGTGGAAGGGCAAGAGAGCATCAGAGAATGCATGCACATGAGAGATGGGAGACCAAACTCATTCTTTTATCACGTATGGATAACAGCAGTAATCCATTCATGAGGGCAGAGTCCCATGCTTTAATCACCTGCTGAAGATACCACCACTTAACGCTGTTGCATTGGGGATTAAGTTTCCAACACATGAACTTTGGGGGACACATTCAAATCATGACATCCAGTATGAATGGTGTCTTTATAAGAAGAAACATTGCCAGAGATGAACACATGAAGAAAAGACCAGGGGAGGACACAGCAAGAAGGTGGCCATCTCAAGTCAGGGAGTAAGGTCTCAGAAAAAACCAAACTTGCTGACACCTTGATGCTGGGCTTCCAGCGTCACTTCTCCTTTTATTTGTATTTCAGATAGAATTTGTATTAATAGGTCACTGTTTGACAATTCTCTCTCTAGTTTTTGCTAATTGATTCATGTACTCCAGTCATAATTTTATTGGTTGATGTCAATGTTTAGCACCATTGTTTTTTGTATGTGTTGATGAACACACTATTTCTAGCCTGGGAATTGTGAAGAACAATCAATTATACTAAATGAATCACCCAGCACATTTTCAATATGAACCTTTGGCAAGGAGTCTTCCTTTTTGCCCTGGATGCCTGAAGAATGGGTTTCATTAGCAATGCAGTATTTGAAAACAAATGTTGCATGTTGAAATGGTGATCAAATCACATTTCAGGAGTTTTGCAGTTGTAAGAGGGCCCATTCCAACACTTACTACACAAATTCAAAGGGTAAAAAATTTGAGTTCTGTGATGAAAATATTTTAAGACAGGAAAATATGGTTTAAATAAACCCTCTGGGTTCTTGTAGAGGACTACTTGTTACCTCTCTAGCATAATTTATCAGGTTCTTATATTGCAGTAGCTATGCTAGCTATTATCTTAACTATTTGTATTGCAAACATTTATTATGTACTTATACATAATAACTATGTATTATGCTAGTTATTCATGTTAGCACTGTCTTTCCCAATTAGTTGTTAACTTTTTGATGATGGAAAGTATTTTACTTACGCTTGAATTCCATTACTAGCATTTGGTAGATATCCAAAATATTTGTGGAAGGCATAATTGAATAAAGCAGCACTTCCAAAAGTTACACACATTTAAGTCATGAGAGAAAAGTAGAGGGAAGGTACCAAGACCTAGGGAATCAGGATCTGCTTTCTGCTGGCCATGACACTGAGGAAAGGTGACAGGATTACAATGCGGGAGAAACAGATCCCTGTGCCCCACACCATCACCCCATTGTCCCTTTTTCTCTCCATGGAAGATTTGGGTTGGTACACATGGCCTTGAGCAGGTCACATGATTTCACCTCTTTGGTGGTGGAACTGAAGGGGCAGTCAGACTCAATTCCTGTGCATTCCCAAATCAGTTCTTATACCTCAGTTAAACTCTTATGAGATTTTTCTTTGAATTTTGAAGGCTTTCCAAGTTTAGGAATTCCCCATTGGCCTGTGAATGTGCAGGAGAGGAGTGACACCTTTAAACATGAATTAATAACTCATTAATTAAGGTAATCGTTCATTTGGTTAACAAACTTGCCTTTTGTTAACACTTTAATATAGAATTTCTGAGAGTAAGATCAAGAGGCCAAGGTACCCTTGGGGAATATAGTATAGGGAAAAGAGAACAAAGAAGGCATTTTATGGATTTCAAAAATTTGTTTATACTTAGTCCTGATTTTTGAATAGAAGACTTAGATGCAATTCATCATGGCATTATTTCATTTGTTTTTAATTAAAGAAGGCTCACTCAGTATCTGTTGTATAAACATAGCCCTGATGGAATAACTGTACAATTACTGTCTTTCTCAGGTCCCCAGAGTACTATACAATGACAAATATCTGAAATTCGCCCTTCATCTAAGCAATGTAATCCATGTCTGGTCACCCACAATTTTAAGTCAGTTCTCAGAAAAGTTATTTAAAAACAAATCTGAAGTATTCACAATAATGGTGATGAAAATAAACATTAAGCAAAGGAAGAAATGATAAACATAACCTTTAGACCACATAACTTCCTAGGATGTCAGCTATTTCAGGAACTGAAATGATGCATTTATCATATGTTCATCTGTTCAATATATAATTATTTTTACTATTATGTGTGCTGTTTATAACCCATTATCTTGCAATAACAGCTTGCATGGATCACTGCATAATTTAAAAATATAATAGCTTTTCTTGCCAATATTTGATTTCCAACTCTAAATCTGCTGACTTTAACTATGTCTATGCCATGTACTCTGGGTAAACTGGTTTTTATTTCCTAAGGATTTATCTCAGAATATACACCTGGGTTTTCTTTTACAAAAAGCTAGTTTTGTTTGGCTCTGGTTCATGTGGTGGCTTGTTTCCTGAAATGGAATAAATTGGCTTCTGTACATGCAAATCAACTAAATGGGCAGGATCACAAACCTGAGACATTCATATAGGTGAAGTGGGTGGCAGTGGGGCTCTTGTCTAATTAGCTAGATAATGTGGTCAATAAAACCCAAAAATCAGATTAGTCAGTCTCAAATTACTCAAATTACTTTGATCATATTAACCATATAATTGTCTTTGTTGCCCAGATGCTTATCATTATAGGTAAACAATATGTTATTTATGGATGGTTTTTCTATGAAGATAAACAATGGATTCCATATGGGTTGAATTCACATCTTGCTCTAGTTAGTCTGGTTGAGTGAGATATTATATTTAAAGAAATATTTATTTATTTAGTCACCAAGATTTATTGAGCCCCTACTATATGCAGGAAGAGAGCTAGGTACTAAGTTAATAAAATGAATTTAACAGCTCTTGTTTCCAAGAAATGCAATGCGTACTGGAGAGGCAGACACATAGAAATGTATTTATAGTACAATGATAAAAATGCAATGGTGAAGATATACACAGTGTAGTTTTGGATAAATGAGGAAAGGAGAAAGGTATATGTGTGTGTGTGTTTGTGAGTGTGTGTGTGTGTGCTATTTGCAAAAGCTTTCTGGAAAATGTGATGCCTGAGCTGAGCTGTTGGGTTTAGTCCAACATAGAAGAAGAGGGAGTGGCAGAAAGGGCATTCTTAGCAGAGGAAAAAAGATTCACAGCAGCACAAGTAGACACTGAGGAAAAGGCACAATGTCTCATCCTGTGATTTTGGAGAAAGAGAATGGGCATGAAAAAAGTTTGCTAAATGGGTTGTTGGAAATTGAAGGTGTTCACACCTACTAAGTTCAATTTTCTTCCTTTTTTTTTTTTGAGACAGAATCTTGCTCTGTTACCCAGGCTGGAGTGCAGTGGTGGATCTCAGCTCACTGCAAACTCTGCCTCCCAGGTTCAAGCGATTCTCCTGCCTCAGCCTCCTGAGTAGCTGGGACTAGAGGCGCCCACCACCACACCCAGCTAATTTTTTGTGTTTTTAGTAGAGACAGAGTTTCACTGTGTTTGCCAGGATGGTCTCGATCTCCTGACCTTGGGATCCGCCCGCCTCGGCCTCCCAAAGTGTTGGGATTACAGGCGTGAGCCACCGCGCCTGGCCAATTTTCTCACGTAAGTTGGCAGTAAGTTGAGAATGAAGGTAGTAAAGGTTGAATTGTGGCCCAGCGAAATAATGGAATGGAATGGAAGAGATGAGTAGACACAAGGGGAATGGAAGAGATGAGTAGACACAAGTAAAAGGATTGAGAGGTGGCCCTAGGAGCTTAGTTACTGTTGGACACCATGGATTTGTCATGAGGTGGAACTGCAAGGATGGATAATTTTTTGAGATACATCCTTACCTGGGCATCAGGAAAGAGAAGGCACACTATAGTACTGACACAGAATTAGACTTTTCTTATGTGGGTGTAGCAGAAAATGAGGTGAAAAGGAATTAAGGGTATTCCTGAAAGAGTAGTATTCTAGATGGTTTTGAAAAGAAAGAGAAGCCAATAGGAGGTAGATAGATAAATAAAATGGAGGGAACATAAAGCCAGGGATCTCCATGAAGCAACAGAAAAATATAGTATGGAGAAATTTGACACTATATAGTTGTGGTAGGCAGACTTCTGAGATGAACCTCTGTGACCTATGCCCTTTGTAATTCCCTCCCCTTGAGTGTGAGTGGGACCTGAGAATATGGTGGGTGTCATTCTATTGATTATGGCAAAGGGAAAGGAATGTTTTGCGATGCAATTAGGTATCTGTAATCAATTGACTTTGACTTAATAAGAAGTAAGATTATCCTGCAGGGGAGGGCTGACATAATCAAAATAGTTCTTTAATAAAAAGGGATTTAGAAAACAGAGATTTGCTCTCTTCTGGTCTTAAGGAAACAAGCTGCCAATAATGTCTGCAAAAAGTGAATTCTTCCAACAACTACATGAGCTTGGAAGAGGACCTTGAACCTAGAATGAGACTGTAGCAGCCCCAGCCAACACCCTTCTCAGCTTTGTGAGACCCTGAGCAGAGAACACAGCAAACTTGTCCAGACTTCTCATCTACAGAAACTGAGATAGTAAATGGTTGTTGTTTTAACCTCCCTAGTTTGTGTGCATTTGTGTGTTTTTGTTTTGCTTTGTTTTTTGTTTTTGTTTTTGAGACAGGCTCCCTTGTTCTCTCTCTGTCACCTAGGCTGGAGTGCAGTGGCAAGATCATGGCTGTTTGCAACCTCTGTCTCCCGGGTTCAAGTGATCCTCCCACCCTCTTGAGTAGCTAGGACCACAGGCATGCACTACTATGCCCGGCTAATTTTTTTGTTTTGTTTTTTTATGTTTTGTAGAGAGGGGGTTTCACCATGTTGCTCAGGCTGGTCTAGAACTCCTGAACTCAAGTGATCCGACCACCTCAGTCTCCCAAAGCACTGGGATTACAGGCCTGAGCTACTGCGCCTAGCCAGTTCGTGGTAAGTTTTTATGCAGCAATAGGAAACTATTATGCTGGTAGAGCTAAAAATGTATATAAGCAGCAGTCCTACTTCTAGGTGTATAGTCTCAAGCTGGGTTGTTGTTACAGATTGAATAATTGTGTACCCCCACATTTATATGTTGAAGTCATAATCCCCAATGTGATGGTACTAGCAGGTGAGGTCTTTAGATGAAAATTAGGTTTAGATGAGGTCATGAGGTAGAGTCCCCATGATGGGATGAGTGTCCTTGTAAGAAGAGGAAGACAGCAGTGCTGCTTCTCTTTATTATGTGAGAATACAATGGGAAGATAACCATCTACAAGCCAAGAAGAGGGCCCTCACCGGAACCTGACCATGATGGCACTTTGATCATGGACTTTTTAGCCTCCAGAACTATGAGAAATAAATGCCTTTTCTTTAAGCCACCCAGTCTACAGGATTTTGTTATAGCAGCCCAAGCTAAGACAGCTGTTCATTATGGTAGCCAGACGTGGCTGTTGAGCACTTGAAATGTGGCTAGTCAGAATTGAGATGTACCATAAGTGTAAAAGACACACTGGATTAAAAAGACTCATGAAAAAAAGTACAATTGCTCATTAATAATTCGAATATTGATGACATTATGAAATGCTAATATTTTGGATATACTGGGTTAAATATGTTATTAAAATTAATTCCACCTGTCTTTTACTTTTAATGTGGCTACTAAAAACTCTAATATATATGCAACTCACATTATGTTTTTATTGGACAATGCAACAGTGCTTCTCTAGAGCAAATCTTGGATTTGTGCATGAGAGCCTATTACTTAAATGTTCAACACAGCGTTGTGTGAATGTGTAGGAAAAAAAAAAAAAGAGGCAGCCAAAATATCCATGCAGAGGGGATTGGACAAGTACACCGATGTGTATTCAATGCATAAGTTGTTCCCTCTACTTGGATCTTTCATCTTCTTAATATTTGCATGCTTTGCTCCCTATTTTCTTTCAGAGATTTATTCAAGTTCCATGTTATCTGTGAGAAGTTTTATAATATAGCAATGCTCATTTCTCTCTTAAGGGCATTGTATGGTATGCCCTTCCCTCTTCTGAGCTTTGTTTTTTCAGTGATCCTTGTCTGATTTCCCTGACTAAAATTTCATGAAAGTGAGGACTTTTCTTTGCTCATGATTGCATTCTCGGTGTCTAAAAGAGTGTCTGCCACATACTAGGTATTCAGTAAATACTTTTGGAATGGATTAATTATAGAATACTAGATTTCAGTGAAAAATGAATGAACTGGATAAATAATATGTACCGACTTAGGTATAATTCAAATCTTGAGATAATTGGAAAAGCAAATTGTTAAAGAAATAGATATAGACACAAATACACACACACACGGTCTCACAAAACATATATATCCTCACTTCCCTCCATAAACATGTATATATATATGTGTAAAATGATATTCATCTAAGTAAATTAAACATGTGTGCACCTGTGTACACATACATGCACACATATATCACAGGCTGTATAAAAAGCAAATTCTTTAATCAATGTGGGGTAGAACCAGGACATTAGTAGTTGAAAGGGAAAACGAGGATAATTGACATGAGTCCCTGATGCTATTTTATAAATATCAATGTTATTTAGAATCATATAAACTAAGAAGAGTTTGGCAGAAACCTTCATCTGAGGCCAACATTCCCTTGCAACATTTCTTGTGGGAGATTGTTCACCTAGCCACTGATTGAATATTTCAGAAATAGGTGTCTTAGTGCTGTAGTTATTGCTATGGTTCAAAGGTTTTTGTCTCCTTGAAAATTCATGTAGAAACTTAATCTCCAATGCCACAGTATTAAGAGGTGGGGTCTTTAGGAAAGGATTAAGTCATGAGGCTGGAGCCTTAATGAATGGGGTTAGGAACTTTATAAAGGGGCTGGAGGGAATTAGCTAGGCCCTTTTTGCCATTTTGCTTTTCTACCATGTGGAAACACAGCAAGAAAGCTCTCGCCAGAAACTGGATGCTGGTACCCTTACCTGGGACTTCTCAGCCTCCAGAACTATAAGAAATAAATTTCTGGCCGGGCATGCGGCTTATGCCTGTAATCTCAGCACTTTAGGAGGCTGAGGCGGGCAGATAATGGAGTCAAGAGATCGAGATTATCCTGGCCAACATGGTGAAACCCCATCTCTATTAAAAATACAAAAATCAGCCAGGCGTGGTGGCGCACGCCTGTAGTCTCAGCTACTCGGAGGCTGAGGCAGGAGAATCGCTTGAACCTGGGAGGCAGAGATTGCAGTGAACCAAGATCGCACCTCTGCACTCCAGCCTGGTGACAGAGTGAGACTCTGTCTCTAAAATAAAATAAAATAAAAATAAATAAATAAATAAATAAATAAATAAATAAATTTCTGTTCTTTATAAATTAGCCAGTCTCAGGTGCTGCGCTATTATAATACAAACTAAGATGTTTATATATAAGACAAAACATATATAATTGGTAAAAAATGTAAACAATGAACCTTTAGAAACTAATCTATTTTATCCATCCAGAGTTGTACAGGGAATTGAAGGAAGGACCTAAAAACCCACTCTTCCTTAGGTCTAAATATCCTAAATGTGAGGGGCTGCTGGGATTTATGGCTTTCTTTTACACAGTGAAGACTAGCTACGGGTGCTGAAGAATGAGGGGTCAGAATGCAGTAACTTTCAAGAGGTGCAGAATGAGAAATATAAATGGAAGTTTTTCTAAAGAGTAGAAATTTGATTGAGGTTGCTGCCAGATCCAATGTCATCTAATTAAACTAAGAAACAGCTTGTCCTGGCAATCAAGATGAAATGGCATGCATTAATGGGAAGTGTTACTCAGTGAAAACACAGTAGGATAAAAATATGTCAGAGCTTACGTTTCTCCAGGGACTTTCTTATTTTCAATACTGTAATTTTTTACCCAGATTCCATACAAAACCAGCCGACCAACCAACCAAACAAACAAAAACCCCACTCCATAGTGACCTACTAAGTAAAAATCCAAACAAATATTAAGCACATGTAGGTGCCTAAATGAATAATTTTATTTTTTACTCTTTGATTTTTAAAAGCTTGAATTCAAATATTAGGTTTATATATTCAAATGTATAATCTCCATTTCATCAAAATAGAACCATAAATTACATTTTTGTAGCAAAGCAGTGGCAGAAAACTGCCCATATTTCATATATCTCTCAGTGACATCCCATAAGCATTGATATTTAGAAATAATTTTTCATTCTTATGCAGTAAATTTATTTTGGAGCAGATCAATTAGGAACTATTTATATAGTTTAAAATTGAGTATTAGTTTAGCAAAACGTATTAAGAATTTGCTAGAATTTAACTTTCTGGCTTCAGTTCAATAAGCATCTTTTAAAATGCCTGCCATGTACAGGCACAGTGCTCTGAGGACACAAAGAGAAATTGACTTTCTGTCCCACAGAAAGATCTTACAGTGCCTGAGTGAAACCTGGTAAGTGCTAACATAAAGATATGCCAGAGCTACGGAGTTGAAAGGAGGACCCACCCTCCAGCAGAGGTTCAGGAAAGGCTTTCTAGAGAAAAATTCTAAGAGTTGGTCTAAGTGAAAAATGGGAGGTAGGGCTTTGCAGGCAGGCTGAAAGGTATATGACAAAAAGGGTGTTATTAGGCAGGTTTAGTCAGGAAAACAAAAAGCCATCTCTCTCCACTCTGTATGGAACTGGATGGTGGACACAGGAAGCTATGAGCAAGTTTGTGTTCGTAACGGGTAGAATACCTACTGCACATTTATGTATATCGCTTTGCTTATATGTGGACAATAGTTACAAAAGGGCTGAGATTAAAGATACAGAGCCTAGTTAGAGGCTATTTTAATAGTCCAGGTGAAAAATGATGAGGGCAGTGGGCAAAGAAGGTTGAGAAAAAATATCTCTGACAGACAGTTGACAGGACTTAATCAGATGAGTGTACTGAGGGGATGAGGTCTTAGGTAATCTGTAGAGCTATGGTTTGAGTGGCAGACTTCATCGTACTGTAAGGCTTCCACTCACGTACTAGTAAAATGGGTA
Source organism: Pongo abelii (assembly GCF_028885655.2). Classification (NCBI taxonomy): domain Eukaryota; kingdom Metazoa; phylum Chordata; class Mammalia; order Primates; family Hominidae; genus Pongo; species Pongo abelii. The sequence goes on from NC_072007.2 coordinate 39,844,331, forward strand.
TCAGGACACCAGAGTGGGAGACATACACCCCTCAGTGTTCCCAATACATAAGTATAAAGGAAGTGTTCTCCAGAGATGGTTCTAGATCTTGTGGGCCCAACTACGAAATCAAGCATATATAAAAAAGGTCATGAGAGTGGTGGAGGTGATTGCTGAAGAGACTTCTCTGGGGACAGCTGTTGTCTCTCTGTGTGTCCACACTGCCCAGTCTTGTCTTTGGGATGCCACCTTCTAACACCACTTCTGGTGAGTAGAGCCTCCACGGGGTCACTCAAGAGAAGTCTGAAATAGGTTCACTGCAGTTGAAGACACAGAAGACCAATGACTGATCTAAATGTGAGAAAGGCAAAGTGGACTACAGACTGTGATGTGACTCCCGAGTGACAAAAGAGTGCTAACCAGAGTTGACCAATTGCTTTTTTGGCTGACAGGGAGAAGTTGGTTGCATTGGGATTAGAGACAACCCCAGAATTTCCAGGAAAGGAATAAATGAGTGTTTCCTTGCGCCAGATTTAAATCCAGCATACTTTGTGGGAATGTCCTGGGTTATAGTCAATGGGACTGTCTAAACGGATCCGGAGGCTTCAGCAAGAGAGCATGAGGTGTACTGCTGGGTGTCAAGAGGCTGAGGAAACAGTGCAAGCTTCCACTGAAATAGGAATCCATCACCCAATGGGTAAAAGAAACTTCAGAAGAGATGGTCAAACAGGAACTCATAGAGTCAAAAGGAAATGCTTCAAGAAAAAGAATTAGCTTCAGAAATCTCCCAGGCCTATCAGGGACACCATCTTAAACTGTCTGCTAAGCCCAGAGAGCACAGAGCAGCCCAGCCCAGCGAGATCTGTCCTATTTATTTTTGAGCCTAGTAGAAGGCACAACATCCACGGGAGTTGGGAGGAGGTAAGCAGGGAAAGGAGAAAGAGGAGAAGGCGTTCATCCCCGCTCCGTCATGTCACCAGTCTTCCAGAAGGATCAATCTCAGAGAGGGGAGGTATTTGATGTTAAATCAACTTGGACTTTTGATTAATATCTTAGACTCGATATTCTAATGATGAAGTTGAGGCTGTGCTTTAACATAAGGAAGCTCTAGGACTGTCATTACCTTAAGTCGACAAAAAAGTCATGAGATTTGCCCAGATTATTCTACTGAATAATTTTAAGTAGGAGGGGAGATTAAAAACAGAATTGACTTTGCTGTTTCAGTATTTGTGTTTGTTTGATATACCAGTTGCATTGTCATTAACTGACAGTGGAGCTATTTTAATAATAATAGATTTAACAGACAAAAAAATAATATACCCTGATGGAAAATTTGTTGATATGGTGGTAGCAGCAGAACCACCAAGTGGAAATTTCCAGAAGGGAGGTGACTGGATGAATTTAAACTTAGGGAAAAGTTAGGGTTGTACTCAAATAAACACTTGCATATTTCTCTTGAACAAATCTGTTTCCCTTTCAGCTCTTTATGAATGGTGATCACTTCTAAACCAAGATATCTGCAATTCTGTCCTAATTAATCTTTGTTGGTTTACCTGTTTCAATCACACCTATATATAGCTACCAAGATAAACTATCTTAAACTTCATTTTGTCTCTGCCTCAAAAACAGTGGCTTTCTATCAGTTATCAATCAAATTTGAATTTTAGCAGACAACTTCCAATTGTCTTTCCACATTTACTTAAACATATTTTTCACCGCTTCCACATAGGATCACTCCATCTGGGCCCAACAGGATTCCTTATGCTTCATTTATACATTTGCCGTTCATTATACTGGAATGCCCTCTCAACCAAATTCTACTCTAAAAGTCAATTCAGGCAACTTGAATGTGGGTTTTAGGGAAGCCAGCGTGTCTTTAAGGCCACTGAGATTATAGACAAATGTGTTTGCATTTTGGGGGACAATGGATTTATGTTTAAATCAGTTTTACTAGAAGCACTGTGACCCAGAAAATAACTGAGGACAACTAATGTAACCTAAGATCTCTGATTCCCGGTTCTGCACTCTGTTCACTGTTCTTCCCAGCACCCCTGATTAGAAACCTTCTTCTTTCCAGATGCTTCAGTGCTTGCTGCTACCACAGCTGCTCCACTGATTGTCCTATATCCAGCTGGAACCTAATCTGGACACAGCATAATTCTTGGCTTCCTTGGCCCCTACATTCAGCTACCATTTCCCAGACTGACCTAAGAAGCAGCTTGCTATGGTATTCTGGTAGCTCATGCTGTAGTTCAAATGTTTGTTTACCCCTAAAATTCATGTGCTGAAATTCTAACCCTCAAGACAATGGTAATAGGAGGTGGGGGCTTTGGGAGGTGAATGGATGGCAGTAGTGCCCTTATAAAAGAGGCCCTTGAGCGATTCCTTGCCCTTTTCACCATGTGGGGACAAAGTGAAAGACAGCTGTCTATGAACTAGGAAGCCAGCCTTCACCAGACAACGGATTCTGCTAGCAACTTGATAGTGGACTTCCCAGCCTAAGGAACTATGACTAGTAAGTTTCTGCTGTTATTTGACACCTGGTTTATGGTATTTTGTCACAGCAGCCCAAATGAACCAAGAAACTCAGCCTTGATTGAGGTGAATTTTTGCCTAATGTCTTTTCACCTTTCTTGAACAATCATGTGTGTGGTCTATGATTGAAAGTCCTCATTTCCTGGCTTCGTTGCAGTTGGCCTACTGCATGCTGCATGCCTGTCTCCATGGAACTTTCGGTTTTCCACCACTAGGTACTGTCTTCCATTTTGCAAACAACTGCTATTTTATCCTAGACTCCAATAATAATAATGATGACACCAATAACAGTAATAGCAAACATGCAGTGCTTATAATATGTTTGGCAATATACTTAATGTTTCCTAGGTGTTGCCTTATTTCTCCTGACCACTACCTTACATGGTAGACTTTTTTTTTTAAATAAAGGAAAGAGGTTTGATTGACTCACTCACAGTTCTGCATGGCTGGGGAGGCCTCAGGAAACTTACAATCATGGCGGAAGGGGAAGTAGGTATGTCTTACATGGCAGCAGGAAGGAGAGGAGAAAGCAAAAGGGGAAGAGCCCCTTCTAAAACCATCAGATCTCTTGAGAACTCAGTCACTATCACAAGAACAGCATGGGGGAAACCGCCCCCATGATCCAATCACCTCCCTCCTTCAACACTTGGAGATTACGGGTCCCCCACTCCACACGTGAGGATTACAATTCGAGATGAGCTTTGAGTGGGGACACAAAGCCAAACCATATCAGTTGTACAAAGAGGTGGCAAAATAACAATTACCCATAAAGTGCAATACAGAAACAAAAGGCTACTTTGTGATGTTAGAATACTAAAAATATAATCCTCACATAAATATGTCAAAGGTCATGAGAAACTCATGAGAAAACAAGCAGGTAAAACTAGTTCAAAGGAGGATACAGTGGACTGAATTATACATGTACATTTTTTCTGTAAGTTCATTTCAAGAAAAGGTGTTAATCTAACTGCAATCTTACTCCATTAGACTTCCTTTTCTTGAAAATGGAAAAATGTTTTTCATTTTTTAACAGAACCTTTCATTTGATGGTAGCTATCCTTCATTAAGCAAACACTACATGACAAATATTTTGCTAGGCTATACATATAAAATATGTAATCCCTACAGACTTATGGTGTGGGCATTTTATTACCCATGTTATAGAAGGAGGAACTGAGAAACAAGCTAAATGACTTGACTAAGTTCACACTGACAGCAAAGTATGATGAAATCTCAGAATCTGTGTTCCCAGCACCAGAGTTAAATAGGTTGGTCTTTCCCTAAAGCCCTGCCTCACTCTCCTATCAAAACCTATGGCCCTGGTGGACAGGTCTAGTCCAGCCCCTGACTCTGTCTTATTGAATTGTTTCTGGATATGATTTTTATGAACACAGTGTGTCCTGAAGCACTGCACATGCTTATAGATTGTGTGTGTTCTTCGGTTCCTTTGCTAATTCATTCGTTCATTCATTCATCAATTCATTCACTTGTTTGGCATGTATTTATTGGGTGCTCATTCTATGTCCAGCATTGTGCAAGAACTAGGGAATTGAGACTGAAAACGCATAGCTTGGAGATAGACATGGAAACAAACACAATAGCATACCCACAGTTGTAATGGAGGTACAAAGCCTACACCTGTGAGTCAGGGTCCTGCAGATAGGCGCTAGTGCTTGAGTTGAGACATAAAGCATGACCCAGAGGAGCATGGCATTGCAATCAGAGTTAAAATAATTTGGTAGGAGCATATTGGATATTCAAGGGAGCCACAGTAGGTTCAGCAGGTGCTGCAGATGGAGCAGGAGATGAGAGAGCTGGCAAAGGGATCAGGAACAAGATCATCAGCCTGTATATCCTGCTGAAGAGTGTATGTTTTATCCTGAGGTATAAGAAAAAGCTTTAATGAAGCGTGTCAATCCTCTGCCATGTAGAATTTACATTACTAGGTGGCAGAAACCACCTCTTCTACTTTTCAAGGGTGTTATCCCTTAAGATGCCAAGTTAATATTACTTATGTAGTGGAGTTCCAGTAATGCTTGTTGAGTGGGAATGTATAATCTCCTAGCATGCATTTGTTTAGCAAATGTTCAGAGAGCTAACATAGTAACATACTCTATCATGTTTCAAATGTTCTTTAACTGTTCCCCTTTATCTAGTCAGCCCCAAACACTGAAAGGCAGTGAGCTGGAAAGATGTGTCTGAAGAGCTTACTGATTCCCAACAGTGTGTGGAGTTATCAGAAATTACCGCACATGCAACGACCTCTGCTCAGGAAGTTTACCTCCTGTGATGAATTTTATCTTCACCCCATAAATTCAATCTGCTGACTTGCTTTTCATTTTTTTTTTCTAACTCTAGTTTTGGAACTTCTTTACAAAGTGAGAATAACTTAAAAAAAAAAAAAAGAAGCAGCAGGGGAAATTTGGGGACCAAGTTCATTATTTCATGTTTCCTAATGAAACCTGATACTTGCAAAATTTTGTTCAGTTATGCACTCATCTGAAGAAACACGTGCGTTTTCTCTTTTGCATGTTTTAGGTTGTCTCAGAATTCCCTCAGTGCCAGTCCTCCAGCAGGCTGAGCCATTGCTTCTGGTTACCCCATTCCATCTTCTCTGCAGGTGCCTACACCCTGCCAAAGGTAGCATATGACATCCTGACTCAGGAGACAAAAGAGGATGAGCACAATGTTGACAATGGTTTCTGATTCATTCCCCCTTCCTTTCCTGTTACCTCTAACTGTGGAGATTAAAAATGAGAGATTTGCTTCTTTGGAGTGAATGAATATAAAATGCCTTCTTATTTTCAGTGTGGTCCCTCATCTCAGAGCTCATTATTTCTTTAAACATGCCTAAATGTGGCTTGGTAATTTCACCTTCTTATGCAACTTAAGTACAAGTGATAAGGTGCCTTGGGGGCTCTTGATTGTTTGATCCCAAGCTTTCATGTCACTTCTGCCTCTTCTTGAAATTCTAGGAGATAAAAGAAAACCAGCTGTTTTCTTGTTAAAGATCAAGGTAATCAGGATGGCGATTCAGGACACAACCATGATCGCTGCGGGGAAAGGGAGGTCGTGTGATGTTTTTCTATTAGGCACAGTGTGTCAGAGTATGTAGCTGTCAGAAAAGGTATTTTTTTCATGCCTATTTGTGATTTCTTTGTTGTTGCTGTTGTTGCCATTTTAAAATTCCTGGCATCATCTTCAGTAAACTGAATGAGGCTATTCTTAGTGGTGCCTTCCAATGGCAAGAGAATAGTATTTCAGATGCTTACTAGGTTTCTGAACTATTCTTCACAAGCATTTGCCTTATTCTTTATCCTTACAGTCATGCTGTGGGGTAGAGGATACTATTCCTATTTTACAGATAAGAAAACTGAGAGACAAGAAGTGTAAGTAACTTGCTGATATGATTTTGGTGTGTCCGCACTCAAATCTCATCTCGAATTGTAGCTCCCACAATTCCCATGAGTTGTGGGAGGGACCCAGTGGGAGGTAATTGAATCATGGGGACGAGTCTTCCCATGCTGTTGTCATGATAGTGAATAAGTCTCATGAAATCTGATGGTTTTATAAATGGAATTTTCCCTGGACAAGTTTTCTCTTGCCTGCCACCATGTAGACATGCCTTTCACTTTCCTCCATGATTGTGAGGCCTCCTCAGCCACGTGGAACTGTGAGTCCATTAAACCTCTTTTTCTTTATAAATTACCCAGTCTCAGGTATGTCTTTACCAGCAGCATGAAAACGGACCAATAGACTTGCCCAGGTTATATTGCTCATCAGTGTTAGTGGAACTAAGATTTAAACCCATGCAGTCACTGCCAGGACTAGGATAAGGTAAGAGAGGTGCTCAGGGTACATAATTTAAGCGAGAATTTCCTCTTAATCTTGTGCAGGTATAGAATTCTCACCCAAGAATGAATGTTTCCTTAAATTGCACCCTCATCCTGGGTTTGCAAGCAACCTAGATTTGTAGCCTAGGTACTTAATCCTTATACATCCTGCCTGCTTGATCCTCACCCTCATGGATCGGAGTCAGCCTTTAGTTGCGTTGAACAGCCTGAGACAGGGTGTGCAGGCATGGAAGAGACCAGCAGAGACACGAGTCCAAAGCAGGTGTCTTTCCTTACTCTTAGCTGGGTATTCTCCTGTGCCATCCCTCTTCCTTCCACTATGTTTCCATTCTTCTCCAGTACAGAAAGGAAAAAAAATACTCTTCACTTGAGAAGTAAATGTCTGTATCCCATACAGAAATATTAGAATAGCATCTCAGAGCATTGCGCATACTCAGGCCTAGCTACTCCAAAGAGCCTTATTTCTTATCGTCAAGTCCAGACACACCCTGAGGTTCATGGTGGAGTGGACGATCATTCAGGGTACATATGGATAAGGAGTCCCGGGGCTTAGAACAGGGCCTTGTGACAAGGAGCCAAACTGCCTCAGAGAAAAGAAAAGATGGAGGACAGTCCAGGATCCCAGGACATCAGTGAAGATATCTATCCCTGCAAATACCCCATACTCTCAAAAATCTTTTATGTGCTGGGTAGGTTTTGAATGGGAATAAACTTTTCCAGTTAGCTGATAAATGACAAAATAGTCACTATATAATTAAGATAAAGAGGTCCTTCCACTCAGTCCTGTACAGCCTGAGCTTCAGGAGGCCACTGGGATTGTGGACTGATAGTGCTGGAACTATCTCTGGTACCCTTCAGTAATGGATCAACTCTCCCCTTGACTCAGTGGACCATGGAACAAACACCCATATGCTCTTATGGACATGTGTGGAGAGCCAGCAGGAGCTACGGCCATGGCTGGCATGAAGGAGAGTAAGTGTTGGCATCTGGTAGCGTCACTGAACTTCTCAGCATCACAATGGAAAATTCCTGCTAATCCTTCTGGACAAACTTTTGACACTGAAATCTGAGCAGACTGGTTGATGATGGCTTCTTCTCCCTTACGGGCATCGTGCCAACAGAACCATGTGGGGAGGACCATACCAAATGGGCAAGCCCAACAGTGCTCAGAAGGGCCCCTGGGCTGTGAGGGAGCATCACTTGCCTCTTTGATCAGGTTCATAAATCTGGGTCCGAGGCGCCATGGCTTATGTCTGTGGCACTGCAGGGAGCTGACGGTCAGCTGGGATGCCCGGTGCGAGGCAATGGCCACCACGTACACGGCATCGTACATCAGAGCCGCTTCAGTCTGTGGAGGAAAACACACACCTTCAATTCCACTTTTGCTTACCTTCCTTTACCTGCATAATCACTCTCCCTGCTTCCATAGCTCTTATCTATCTGATCTCAAAGGCCATTTATTCTTCAGCTAGGTAGTTTTCACTCTACAATAGCTATTTTTCTCCAAAATAATACCTCACACTTTGGAGTAAATTGAAGTCATAACTCTTCTTCGTTTCAAGTTCTTTAAAAAAAAAATAAAGCAACCCAGATCAGCCACAAAATACTTGATTCAAGGAACAAATATTTTGCGAAGTGTCCTCCATGTTAAGCACAGTGTTAAGATCAACTGCCTTGAGCTAGAAGCTACTAAAGCTCAAAGTTGCAATATCAGATTTGTTTCTCAGCATTTGTCTATATCTATTTATCTATCTACTTACTGGTTTATATTTGGTAGAAAGAAACTGCTACAATCACTAACAGGTGATTTCCAGATAAGGATACTGGTGTTGGTCACTTTCGTTTAGCAGAGTTCAGAAGGTCACGGTCATGGAATGAAACTCAACAGCAAGTTTTGGGAGACCCTCTGAAGAGCAGACAAGTGCAACTTGCTCAGAACATGCTGCCTCTTGCCAGCATGTGCTTTCTTGAGAGAGATTGAAACAAGTCGGTCATTCCTTCTAGGGGGCTGGGCATGTCGTTCTTCCCTTCCTCATGAAATTCCTCTCACTTGCACAATTTTACATAATACAGCATTTTATAAAATATGCTTTCCTGTGGTTTCCTTTAGGGATAAAACCTTATATATAATATCCTTGCATTTCACTTGAGGGTTTCATTGCAACTTCAAATACATTAGCTCATTTGAAATTCTCAACAAGTCTTCAAAATAAGCAGAAGAGATAAAGCTATTTATTATGTGAGAAAACTTACTTCGAGGAAGGATATTTGTGGAGGGGCACACACACGCACACACACACACACACATGCACAGCCACACACACACACAGCCACACACACACACACCACATACACAATCATAGTGAGAAATCCCAGAGATGTCATTACTTCTGCTTATTATTTCTGGAGAGTAATAGGGATTATATACATAGCTAATCATTTTCAGAGTTAACCTAGAATCTAGGTCATAGAATGAAAATTATCTTATGGTTTTCCAAAATTGGTTGATTCATTCAACATATACTATGCATTGATTGCTCATGTCTTGGTGGAGGTAGAAAGTGAGGACAGGGGTTACTGTATCTCACAATTTTATCAGTCTTTGAGGCCACGGAACACCTCTACTTTGAATCCTTATTATTCTGTATAATCTTTATCATTGTATTTTCCATCTATTCATGGTCATGGATCTTTGTGTCTGTATCTTGTTAAGAATATTGGTTTTTTGAAGGCAGAAACTGCTCAAATTTAAGTTAGCCTTGGTGGCTAACATGTTTCCTGACACAGAAAAATTGTTTAAACATGTTCACTGAAGAAGTTAATACTCCTCAATTCCTTAAAATGACATTTATTTTTGTGAGAACTGTATAATTGCAAGGTTTTAAGATATAGTTTTAAGAAAAAACATTTCATTCATGCTTATGTAATTGACATACTGATGTCGGATTGGTGGTGGCAGTAATTTATAACGCTTAAAAATGTTTTGATCATTTCAATTCAGGACTTACATTATCCACTTTGTAGATGAGAAAACTAAGGCTCATGGAAATTGAACGGTATAAGGCTACTCTGTAATCAATTTCATTGCCAGGGTTTGAGCCTGCACCTGCCTGATTCTAGCACTTATGATTTATACCACTTTGCTGTACTAATTCTGTTTAATTGGAGGAAAGTAAGCTACTGGCAGATTGAGACTTTTGGAAATGCAATCAATAGCAATAGCTGACGTTTATTGAGCACTTATGATATGTCGCATGCTGTTCTAAATCCCTTGCAAACATTAAATTTTCACTATAACCTTAATTCTTTTACAGATAAAGAAATAAAGATATTAAATGGGATCCCCAAACTCATGGGGGGACCGGCAATATTCAAACCCACAAAGTTGATGCTAGAGTATATGCCCTTAACCATAAAGTTGTGCTGCTTCTAAACCAAGTTATTGGTCTGATGATTTAATAGTCACAATAATAGTTCAATAAAGGTTAATATTCACTGATAATTTACTATGTGCCAGGCACTATAAGCATTTTACATATGTCATCTTTTTTAATTACTGAAATTAAACTTTTGAAATAGGTACACAGACAGGGAAATTGAGGCTTGTAGAGGTAGAATAACTTGCCTAAAATTTTGTAGCCATTAAGGGAAGGAGTGAGAATTCTAATCCGGGATGCAAACTCAGATTTCACCTCACGACCATAGCCACGTGCTACAGTGACTTGGACTTTTTTTTATCAATAGGATATACTTTTTTGAAAATTTGTATGTGTTTTCATTAATTCACTGAATGACCAATTTGATAGAGAAGTATAAGGACTGGAATTCTAATAATCTGACTTTTCCATAAACTTAGTTTAGAAAGGATGGGCATTCTTTCTCAAGGCGGGCTCCATATTGGGAAAGGCAATAAAATGATTCAAAATTATAGGTCTAATCTGTGCCTTTCAACCCAAAGAAGAAAACTATTTGTTCGAAAAAATATGCTACCCCTTGAAATACAATGTTTTCTTAGATGGAGAAAATGTTTACATTAACTATATTATAGCACTAATAAACTACCGCTGATTTTCGTCCCCCTTTCAGTTTTGTGCTCAAGGCCTGCTTACTGAATGACTGTCATCATTTTAGGTAATAGGTAATGCAATAGAAACTGGCCTGTGTTCAAATTTTCTTCTTCCAAATGTGTTTATGTTCACATTTTATATATATCTAAAGCCTGGATGAAATCACATTGCTCAATGACCCTAAGAAAATCTTTTTACCACAATCTGAACCGTGAAATAAGCACATTGAAAGCATACTTCTCCCCAGTACACAATGCTTTGGTTATTACAATTTGAAGTAAAGTATTAACTCACTAGGCTTAGGGTACTCAGACCTCGCACATTCCAAAGAGAGGATTGGCCCCTTGACTGGCTCTTGAGAGATAACCTTTAACTCCTTGGAATATCCCAATAAGAGTGTCATTGTATTCTTTGGGTCCTGGGCAATGTCAGATAGTTTATGCTAAAAATATGATTTATGATGAATGCCTATTTTTGGTGGCATAGGTCTCTGGGCCATGCTGTATCTATTTGATCTCCCGAAAGGCTGGATACTAAGCAGCTAAGGCCAGCTATATGGGAGCTCCATGCCTATGTGACTGATCATCCCAATAAAAAACCTGGACCCCAAGGCTTGGGTGAGCTTCCCTGGTTGGCTTACTTTCTACTTGTTGTCATAGATCATTGCTGAGGATTAAGAGCCGTTCATGCAACTCTATTGGGAGAGGATACTTGGAAGTTCATGCTTTTTCTGTGTGGACTCTCTGTCACTTTTTCCTTCGCTGATTTTACTCTGTCTTCTTTTGCTATAAATCTGTCATTGTGAGCATAACAGCTTTTCTGAGTTCTGTGAGTCCTGCTAGAAAGTCATCAAATCTGAAGATGGTCTTGAGGACTCCCAGCATAAGCCAGTGAGATGCCACCTCATCTTAGAGACAAGGACTAACAACACTATATGGCCTTAGAAAGTCCCCATAATTAGCTGCCTGCATGGTGTATAATTGTTGTTGGAAAAAGCTGGAGGAGATTGGAGTGCTGAAGAGAGACCTAATATTCAGAGATCAAATGGGCTGATCATACAGGGTCGCATAGGTCCCAGATAAGGGTCCATCTTGGGCTTTATGTGCAAGCTCAGGAATGTGTTTCTTGGAAACACATGGATTCTACCATGACATTTCAGAATATCTCTTGTTCTTTTTTTTTTTAGATGGAGTCTTGCTCTTATTGCCCAGGCTGGAGTATAATGGCATGATCTTGGCTCACTGCAACCTCTGCCTCCCTGGTTCAAGTGATTCTCCTGCCTCAGCCTCCTGAGTAGCTGGGATTACAGGCGTCCACCACCACGCCTGGCTAATTTTTGTATTTTTAGTAGAGACAAGGTTTCACCATGTTGGCCAGGCTGGTCTCCAACTCCTGACCTCAAGTGATCTGCCCTGCTCAGCCTCCCAAAGTGTTGGGATTACAGGCGTGAGCCACCATGCCCAGCCTCTTGTTCTTTCATTGACTACAAATGGGCAAGACATCAGGTATCATCAAATAAATTCAATTCTATGTACTAGAGGCTTCGCATATGTGATCTAATTTAATCTGTAGAATAACACTGTAAGGCGTTATTGTACAGATTTACAGGTGAGCAGACAAACTGTGAGAGGTTAAATGACTTGCTCGGGTCACTTAGTTAGGAGACATAGCCAGGACTTAACCCTAAGCTTTCATTATCTGGGAAGATTTTGCTTTCTGTACTGAATCCAGCTGCCTATTTTCTTTCATCGCTGGAGTAGCAGTGGATGTACAAGGTGGGAACTCTAGGACGTCTTCCCTATGAGTCATGATTAAGGGAAATGTTTACAGGCAAGAGAGCAGGATAAGGCTACTGACTTAACTTTATGTTGTGAGTGGATATGAAGCACTGGAAAGGCAGATGTCAGATCAATGTTTGGTTGTTCCCCTGACTCCTGTGCAGTGTTGACTCATACACAATTTTGGTCCACTGAGAAGAACCCATTTGAGAATGAACCATTCTGTATTATCCCAGTCTATCCAAAAGCTGAAAGGTCGAATCAGCCCAATTGCTGAGAAAAATGTAAACATTATAAAAGAGAACAAAGTAGATTTTATAAAAATCACTCCAAACTTCTGTTAATTCTGTCAATTACCACTTCAGTTGATAAAACACTCTTTCTTTTTCTCAAGATATTTTTTAATAATGAGTTTTACTGCTTTTGAACTCGGTTGACTCAGTAACAATGTTCTTAGTAACTTAATTTTAACGTAATTTTTAAACTAAATTTTTTTCTTTAATTAATTCTATTGTTCTTAAGTCTGGTGTCAAGATTTTTTGGATATAGGCATGACTGACTTCTCTATTTTCAGATTTGAATGTTTTGATATAATCATATTTTTGAGGATTTTTAGTGTATGAAATTCTGGGAAATGTTTAATAGTTAAAAATATTAGAGAGAAAAATAGACAATTGAATGGGAAATCAAAATACATGCATTTTCCTTACGCTTTTTTCTAATTCCTATATTCATCCAGGTATGTATGCACCACATACCAATATGACTATAAACAGCTACAAGGAAATTCACCTTGAAGAATAGTGGCATGAAGCATATGATTTTAGAGAATACAATTCTATTATAGTAATAGCATTATTTAAACATTAAGAGTGGCCAGTCTGTGACTAATTTTAAAAAAACACTATTATTTTAAAGTAATCTTTATTTTACTAATTATGCACATTCACATATATCTTGTTTATAGAAACTCTCTGCACTTTTATGGGACTATTTCAGGGCTGCCTAAGTATTTTTCATTTAATATCTTCAGTTTTAGTAGAAGCTTAATTCTTATTTATTTAGCACATTAATTTCTTTATTAAATACATATTTATTGAAGGTGTACTTCACGCTGGGCCTTTTCTATTGCTGGGGAGAAAGCAAAGCACAAAAGCACAAAGCCTCTTTTTCATAAAAGACACTTTTATGAAGTGTCTATTCTTGTAGGGAAGGTACTGAACAAACATATCAAAATATAACACATCAGGTCATAAGGGCTATGAAGAAAACAAAAACAGGTAAGAGGAAAAAGAGAAAAACCAGGGAGGGGGCTACTGTACTAGATGGCGATTCATGGAGGCTCTGTCTGGTGAAGTGGCATTTTGCAGCCTGGGTAGATGAGGCTTCCAGGCAGGGAGACAAGAAGTGCGTGACATGCAAGAGTGAATGAAGGGCAGGATCTGTGATGTGGACCCAATGAAACTGAAACCAAAGGACTTTTTATCTTTAAGGTAGAGAAGAAAGAGTTTAAATAGAGGCAACTTGACAGCAAAGATTTGTTAGCTTTGGGCCTGGGCTTCGGGTGATAAGTTTGCTCTCTTGGCTTAGCTATTGATCAAACGGAGGTCCTTTCATGCCCTTCAATGCCCTTCACCTCCCATGACATAGTTTCCACATTCCCAAAGTAGCCACATCCAGGAGAAACAAAAAGAAAACAGTCAAGTGCAAAGCAGACTCTTTGTATAAAAAAAGGTAAATGTTATGCTTCACAAAATTTCAAAGTTATTATCTGCATGACTGTTGGATACAACTCCTACTGGGGCCTGCATCCTATCACTTTTTAAAAAATTAGTATTGACATGACCTGATATATTGAATAGTTACTCTACCCACTTTTACAGCACCTTAGCGAGCTACCCTTTTCTGCTCTGGTAAATCCCCACTTTCCTTTTTATAGTTTATTATAATAATAACTGTAAGAACACAGTCTAGAAACCCCTCTCTTAGTTGGGATGACAGTAAAAATCTTCAGGCAGACCAGGGCCTCTTCCATCCACTGGGACTCAACCTCGTCACACTTCCTGCCCATAGGATTACCGTTAGCCCAGGACACCAGCTGCTGCCCTGGGATAGCAGCGTCACCTCACGCTCGGCCTGATTCCACATGAATTGCATAGGTCTGTCTCCTTTGTTCAACGATCTTCCTCATCTCAGTCAATATGTACAAACTGTTTTGTCAGCTCAGTATAATTGAACACATAGACTTTTTTTCTTTGTAAATTAAGCCATACTTGTGATGAATATTTAATGTTTGGCATAAGTCCACAATCTGTGTTAACATAGCTTCAAACTGTAACTCTTTTAGTGGTATATACCAAACACAGGTAAAAATGATTTGAGATCTCATCCTGTGATTGAAACTTCATTGGAAAAGTGGGCAGAGGATTTTGAACCATATTTGAACTCACTGAAATTATAAACCCAAGAGGAAGAAGAGAAAAACCGATTTATTAGCATGCCTCTCCCTCTGTCTCTGGTGTTCCCTCTCCCTTTCAGAAGTCTAATATTTCCCTGGATATTCTCTACTTGCTCCTGTTCAAAGAAATGTTTCAAATCATCCCAGGGCTCGTTGGTACCAAGATGCTTTCCATCATTATCTCTCAGTTCACTTTGAATATTTTAAAAGTTATTTCAGGTTTGAAAAACAGTTAGGAAGCCTGAACATAGAATCATCCAGAACCACTTAATTCATTCATTTATTTTTTCATTTTCATTTGTTCCTCATAAGAAAAAGTGGAAAAAAATCCCAAGTTCTCTGTGAGATGTTGGGTAAATTGCATCTTAAAAGCGAGAGTGCGTCTCCCGATGATAGGAATGGATAATAAAATACTATGCCATTTTAAAATGCTATTACCTGCCTGCATTCCACAATATCTTTCCCCTTAGATGGCTCCCACATAGGAAGCATTTTAAAAATATTATTTCCTGCTATTTTCTTCAGCACCCAGGGAGCTTCATTAGAGAAATAAAGTGAAGGTAGGTGCATTTGACAAGAGACAAATGATGTTAAGAAGAAGCTCTCTGATGAGGCAGTTCGCAATTTATCTGTTCAGCAGAGTATCTCTGACTTGTCAGGAGGCAGGTCTGGCATCTGCTTCAAGAGCTACATATGGCTGGTGTTAAACACTGTCAGTTCTGCAGAGGTGAACCTATACGCATCCAGGACAGGAAGAGCTGAATACACCGACTGTTTGTAAATCCGACATTTTTCCACATTGGCTTTGCTTGCTGAAATGTGGCAGAAGTGAGGAACACAAACCGGTTCTGCAAAACTCACAGGTAGGTTGTTCCTCCTCTTCCCCCACAGCCACCTTCCCCACAGCCACATTCCTAGAATAAAACGCTCTTCACTTGTCCTTGCGCTGGTTTGGCTGATAATGGTGGCTACTCTTATCAAGTTTTTTATCTGGGGCAAGTACATCCAGGAAGCTAAAAGTAGCAGTTTTTGCTAGTAGCCAGTCACAGCCCTTCAAATTACCTAAAAAGCAAACTCTTTCTTCTCTCCTCCAAGTCAAGGCACCCACTGCAACACTTTTCTCTAACATTTTAAAGACACGTGAGATCTTAACCTAACCCCGAAGAAATTCAAATATTCTCGCAAATGATTTTATTTGAAAATGACTTACTGTCATCATGCCATCCAAAAGGCCAGTCTCGGGCCTGGGTGGGGCCTGCAGTCTCTCCATGGACCACTTCTCAATGATGGATGACACGTGAGGGTTGTCAATGTTAAGCAGCCGAAACCCGGTCATGTTTACGCCGCTGTACCTATAGAGTTCCAGATCCAAAGCAAATAAGTCCTGCAGAGTATCAAAAAGGATAACAGTGGAAAAGAATTAGAATTTTCATTTTTTTTATGCAAAAGAATGTTAATGATTGTAGCATCAGCTAATACAATGATACCTCTTATCTGTGGTTTTGTTGTTCATGGTTTCAGTTACCTGCGGTCAACCACAGTTGGAACACGTTAAATGGAAAACTTCAGAAATAAGCAATTCATAATTTTAAAATTGCACACCACTCTGAGTAGCACGAGGAAATCTTGAGCTGTCCCATGCTGTCCTGCCTGGGACATGAATTATTTGTCCGGAGTCTCCATACTACAGATGCCACCTGCTCATCAGTCACTTAATAGCTGTCTCAGTTATGAGGTCGAGTATTGTGGTATGGAAGTGCTTTGTTAAGTCACCCTTTTACTTCATAACGGTCCCAGTCTGCAAGAGTATTGTGCCTAATTTATAAATTAATCTTTATCCTAAGTATGTATATATAGGAAAAACATAATCTATATGGGGTTTGGCACCATACTAGATTTCAGGCATCTATTGGAGGTCTCAGAACACATACCCATTGGATAAAAGGGAGCTGCTATAGATTAAAACAAAATGGCAGCCATACCACACTATTTCAATAAAAGAACATTTTTTCCCATTTTTCATTCACATGCTGCCCTAAACATTCTAGGGCAATAATCAGTTTTCATTTTCGTTTGTTTTATTTTTGCAGTACTGTTAGAGTTTAGATAAGTCAAGAGGAGGAATTTGGCTGTTGATAATTAGTATGTCCTTGGGCACAGGATGTAACATTCTAAAAAGCTAAGAATTCTGTTCCCAGTTCATAGCCTTTGGGGTATTTTGAATAGTATTTATTTCCATTTGGTTCAATGCTTTTATTTTACGGATGAAGAAACTGAGGTTCTGAGTGGTGATGTGACCAGAACAAGAATGAACCACTGGCAGTACCCACTCTTCTCCATCAAATCTTGCACCCCAGGCTGTTCCAGGTCTTGCCACAAAGGTGAAATTTGAAAACTGCATATGCATTTGGCATGAAAATCACTCCTGGCAGAAAAAAAATCATCTCCTGGCTTATTGAAAAGAACTCATATCTCATACAACGAGGGCATGAAGAATGTTCGCTGAACATAGGCTCAGAATAGGTACCAAAGGATGCTCTTCAGAGGACATACTGGAGCACAAGGCTACATGGATGCAAGAACGTCTTAATAAGGGAACCCATTCCCTTTGAGACAATGTTTCAGAAAAAAAGTTGAACTCATCATAGTGTTTTCTATTACAGATGAGGCTGAGTGTAAACCAGAAGTTTCTAAATTGATTCACATTTAAGACAGGGTTATGTAATAATTTCAACTTTTTTCTTATATGAAACGACTAGATTAAAAAATATATCATTAAAATATATCACATTTCAGAAGAAACTCAACTTTCAAAATAACATTTAACAGGAAAAATACTTCCATAAAACTTTCTTAACAATGTAACCGCTTTCTGAAAGTGCAATGCAAGACAGGACATTATCCGAGATGATTACAGGTACTGAAGAGCAGCAGCTTCAGAAACACTTTGCGATTTGCATTTGTGGAAGATGCATACAAATTTATTCTTTTGATGAACTCTCTCTTTCCAAAGATATATTTGGATGAGGCAGTAGAACTATAAGAGCACAGCTCTGTGCTCCTAGATCAATATCAGAAAAGTGTACAATACTGCCTTTTAAAGCATTGTATATTTTTTCCTTAACATTAAGTAACTATTTTTTTCTTTAACTTTTATTAATACTCATGGGCAAGAATGGTAAGAATATAAAAGCCAACCAGGACAGAATGCAGATAAAATCAGAGGAAAAGGATGAAAGAAGCAAAGTTAAAGAAGAAGACACAGGAAAAAATGAGTCCGTTATCACACTCAGCGGATAGAAAGACAGTTAACTCCAGTCTCAGGAGGTAAGACAGAAACTGCCAGAATACACATGAACCCTCTTGGAGATTCATAGTACACAGATTTAACATGCTAAAATTACATACATTAAACATGTGAAAAATTAGGTTGTCCTACAATTTAGGGTTTCCATGCAACAAAGAATGTCGGAAGTCTAAAATCCAATTTGCTACATCCCCTTGTGCATGCAGAATGAGTGTTAGGGGTGAAGAGGAATAAAAGTGCACATTTATTCATCCTCTATGGTCTCCTAGCCTTGTTAGGTTCCACTGTTCATATTCCTTCTCAAATTTCTCCCACACCAGCTCTTCCAGGGTGTGCACAGCTGGAGGAGGTAGAAAGTTCTGAGGCAGATGGCCATGTCACCTTGAGTAACCCTCAGGTGTTCTTCATGATGGGAAGAACCATATTTGTAAGCAGAGTAAGACACTTTGCAGTTCCCAAGTTTTCCCTCAGCTGTTCTCAAAGATGACATGATCAAGAAGCAGGAAGAGGCAAATGGGAAGACTATGCAAACCTTAGTTCAGGAATTTCTACCCTGTACCCACTTCCACCCTATGGGAAGGCTATGCAAACCTTTGTTCAGGAATTTCTACCCTGTACCCACTTCCACCCTATGCTCAGTAGCAGTAATGATTTTGACAGCTGTCCCAAAGCATTCATTTCATGATGTCCTCTGCACTCTCAAAGACAGTTGAGTCAGAAATAGAATTTACTACTTCGGGTCCTTATTCTAAATTCTTTGAATTCCCCTACTCACTAGCTTGTCAGTTGAATTTGCCAAAATGGTACTGTTACTGATTTCCCCAGAATCCAGGTCAAATTTAGCTAATATACTCTTACAGATTAGAAAACAAGCTTGATTCTGTTTTTCTTCTCATGTAAGGAAGTGGAGTGTGTGGGTGTGTAGGTGGGGAGGTGGGGGCTGTCACTGAT
Source organism: Pongo abelii (assembly GCF_028885655.2). Classification (NCBI taxonomy): domain Eukaryota; kingdom Metazoa; phylum Chordata; class Mammalia; order Primates; family Hominidae; genus Pongo; species Pongo abelii. The sequence continues at coordinate 39,863,260 of NC_072007.2, forward strand.
TTCTGAAATTGACTGAATGAAAATTATCACATCATTTTGATGTGTTAAATACCCTAAATCATTCTCCATGATCAGATAGTCTCTCAAAATTTAAGATGTCCTATGGTTTCTTTTGGATTTCTAAGGCTTAGGACCATGATTTTTCTTAATGAGGCAAAATGTTCAATGTGTAGAGCATCTCCAAAACTCCCCTTTTTGAAGGTTTTTCAAACATCTGACAGGTAATCCCTGGCTAACCTAGCTATCTACTAGACACAGGCAGGAAAGCCACATCAAATCAATGAATGCCAGACACACTTGGATACACCTTCTAATATATATAAAAATTGTAGATGATGCTTTTTTATGAATAGTTTTTACTTTAATAGTTTCTATTTAATGGAATTTTCATTTTAATCCCTTTCTGAATGCACATGCATTGATACTAGTTAAAAAAAAAAGAAAGAAGGAAAGAAGGAAAGAAAGAAAGAAAAAAAGAAAGAAAGAAGGAAAGAAAGAAAGAAAGAAAAAGAAAGCCTGCTGCTCAGCATTGCTGGATTTAGAGGATTCTTAGGAAAGTAAGGCAAGTCTCCATGACAATATCCTGCCTTTGACACTGGTGAGGCTGACTCTGAAATAACTGTGTGAAGACGTTTCCTACCATGTGGAATACATTTCTCCTAGATGCACTTACCAGGGTTGTGAAAAAGTAGTGATAGTACTCGGTCATCATGCCCATGAACAGAATCTACAAAAGAGAAATAAGGGGAAAGAATCAGGAACAGAATTATAATAAGAATGGGATAATTTCTAGGGTGACTACAAATGCTTGGGAACATAGAACAGGAAAGGACTTTGGAAATCCACAAACTCAGCAGATCAGAAACCTGAGGCCAATGAGTGGCTGGTGTGGAGTAAGCCAACTGACCTCCAGCCAACACTATTTCCATTACACACTGCTTGACCTACATCGAAGTAATGGGTCTGATGATCAAATTTAAAAATAGTTTGGGCCAGGTGCAGTGGCGCAAGCCTTTAATGCCAGCACTTTGGGAGACCAAGGCAGGTGGATCACTTGAGGTCAGGAGTTCGAGACCAGCCTGACCATCATAGAGAAACCCTGTCTCTACTAAAAATACAAAATTAGCTGGGCGTGATGGCGCATGCCTGTAATCCCAGCTACTCGGGAGGCTGAGGCAGGAGGATAGTTTGAACCCAGGAGGCAGAGGTTCCAGTGAGCCGAGATCTCGCCATTGCACTCCAGCCTGGGCAACAAGAGGGAAACTCCGTCTCAAAAAAAAAAATTGTTTGTACTAAACAAATTTTGTATTTGGAGTTGTTCATAATGCACAGGGTTTTGTGTTTCCCACTGCCTAAGTGTCTGAGCAATCTCATACTTAGAAATATGTATTTTATTGATCTCCCTACTTACGACTTAGCATAATGCCACCCTCATTATGAGTAGAACTCATTAAATGTTGAATTGTCGATACTGGTATGTAGATATGTTTAAATGAAGATTTATGAATGAGTATATCTCTGAAACCTTTCTCTCTCCTCCTTTTCCACGAGAAGGGGAAGAGCGGATTCATTTACAGATAAAACGATAGGGACTATTCTGACACCAATTTCACACTGTTTCTTCATGCTGATTCTCAAACAACTACTTGGGATAGTGATAGTTCTGGACATTCAGTGAGCGTGTATATTGTTTTTACTTCGTGAAAGAGGAAAAAAGGAGGTGGATAGGAAGGACAGGGGTTCTACGTTCATTGAACTGTGATCTTATTTTGGAGTCCCAGAAATGGTGTCAACTGAGAAGATGCAAATGGTTTGGAGACAATTCTTTCTAAATATGAATGAGGATATTCATATTTCCTTGGGATAGATAACCAAAATAACTATTTGGGTGCTTTTTTTTTTTTTTTTGTCTTTGCATAGAAATGAAGAGAGATGGCCGGGTGCGGTGGCTCACGCCTGTAATCCCAGCACTTTGGGAGGCTGAGGCGAGCGGATCATGAGGTCAGGAGATAGAGACCATCCTGGTTAACACCGTGAAACCCCGTCTCTACTAAAAATACACAAAATTAGCCAGGCGTGGTGGCGGGCGCCTGTAATCCCAGCTACTCAGGAAGCTGAGGCAGGAGAACGGCGTGAACCCGGCAGGCGGAGCTTGCAGTGAGCAGAGATCGCGCCACTGCACTCCAGCCTGGGGGACAGAGAGAGACTCAAAAAACACAAACAAACAAAAAAAGAAATGAAGAGAGAAGACTTAGAAATCACATTTCCAAGGTAGTTTTCCGCACAACTCTGGTCAATTCTGGATGCAAGTAAAAATTCCCTCTGGAAGTTTTTATATCAAAGACTCTTAGACACCATCACAGGGACATCCTGAATTAGGATTTCTGAGAGTGCAGCCTGGATTTCTGCATTTCACAGCTGTGTTTGAAAATCACTGCTCTATGGAAAACATGTACATTTGCATTAAATAACAAAGACTTTCAGATCTTCAGTTGAAGAGATGGATTGGAAAGGTCTGGGGAAAGGCATTGCAAGTTATCAGAGGTTCTGGAAGGTGCCTAAGATATGTGAACTAGAATGATTTTACATAAAAGGGAATAAGAAATAAAGAGGGTATTAGATGACAGCACATAACCGCATGAACACCAATCCTACACTTCTCAACAATGTCTCTACTAACATGAAAACCAGAAGAATATTTAGTGAAATTGTAATGTCATGAACATAAGACAAATGACAGGAAACTCCATGAATCATCAGCCCACAGGATGTAAGTCACTCCTATGGTGACAACAAGACCAGGCACACAAAAGGATTTTTTTTTAAAGGGTAGACTTGCTTTAGTGCCATCAATAACATTTAAGGCCATGCATGGTGAGGTCTTGTTAGCTGTTCCCTTATATCATTCAAGCATAAAGAGCTGGCCTGCCAGGGTCAGTCAGAAATCCTATTTTTCACTTTGGTCATTAGATAGTGTAATTGCAGCCAAGATTACCTCTTGAAAGGGAACTGGGCAAGTTTTATGTGAAGATATAGAGCTGAATGCTAAGGTTTAAAATACTGTTTCTGAAACTGAAAATAGAACACAAAGGCATTTGAGTTTATAACTTTTCACTTGGGTAAAATTTTTCTTTTTAAATTTCATTATGGAGGCCTTGGATCCCCTGTTAAGAGATAAGCATTTTTTTAAACAACCATTTAACTAATTATTTTTATTATTGTATTTTAAAATTCCTGGAGGTAAATATTCATTTGATATGCCTCTCAGTGTTAGGAAAGAGATATTAAAATGCAGCAAATAAACAGCCTACAGGCCAGCTGTTATTGCAAAAAAAACCCTGGGGTCCTCCAGGTACACATTTTATTTGCTGTAGTAGAAAAATTCCCTTTCCTTTTCCTAGCTAATTGTTTGCATTAGTGCCTCCTGGTTCTTCGCTTGAATTTACTAGAAATGGAAATTAAGAAATGAGTCCAGTCATTGATCACTGGCCTGTCAACTTTGTGGACACTCACCCAGGTGAATGAAAAAATCCTGATAAGGACAACAAAGTCAATAGCACCAAAGGCGGTGCTTTTAAAGAAGTTGTTGTTGTGATGGTCTTTAAGCGGTTGAGACCAGTAGCCCTGTTATCTAATTGTCGCATACTTTGTAAATAAAACGATTGCATTCCCATTTTGATTTTCTCTCTGCATGTTGGTATTTCAACTAAAAGTCATTAAGGGATTAAGAAAATGTCACATCAAAATAAATGTCACTTTTAAAAATAAAAAGTGTAATCACGATATGGGGAGTTTTCTAATAGTTCTTTGCAGAACTTACTTTTTCCTGAGAATGACTTTGAATTTTGATACAGTACTTGTCTGCCGAACTGACCAAATGGTGCTGACCTAGGCAGTATGTATACTTTATTAGGGCAGTATTGCTAGGAACCATCTCTGGCTTTACTTAATTGTCACAATTAATTTTTTTTGGCACAAAACACTTCATGTCACGCACACTAAAATGTAATAAAGGCAGATATCAATACTGTTCATATGGATAGCATATTCCTCCGAATTGCTTCCACTAATATGTTCTTCTAATAAGGCCCATTTCTTTTTTAATTTTTATTTATTTTTGAAACAGAGTCTCATTCTTTTGCCCCAGGCTATAGCGCACTGGTACGATCTCGGCTCCCTGCAACCTCTGCCTCCTGGGTTCAAGCGATTCTCATGTCTCAGCCTCCTGAGTAGCTGGGATTACAGGCACGCACCACCATGCCTGGCTAATTTTTATATTTTTAGTAGAGATGGGGTTTTACCATGTTGGCCACACTGGTTCGAACTCCTGGCCTCAAGTGATCCTCCTGTCTCAGCCTCCCTAAGTGCTGGGATCACAGGCGTGAGCCACTGCACCTGGCCAAGTCTCATTTCTTAATGGAATTAATCTTATTAAACAACTTTTGACATTATATCATTGACTTAGATTGACAAACAGTTAAAAACAACCCAGCCCTTTTGTTAACATTATGTATCTAAAATAGTAAGGGTGTGGAATATCTATTGATTTTGGAAGATTCCTAGTGTGGACATCATTAGTACTGTTTTTCCAGTTTTCCAACTCAAAGGGTACATACTAGGATTGCATTTCCTAGTCCCTTGGGCTTGGGTGGGGGTATGTGCTGGTTCTAGCCAATGAAGTGGAGATGATTCTGACATATGTCACTCTCCAGAGATCTCAGGTCCCTAATATCACCAGCATTGTTATCAGTGCCAGAACAAGCTGTTCATTTTTGAATAAATGCATTTTTCTGTTTCATGAATACCGCAAGTCATGTAAATGATCTTGTTTACAACTTTGTTTTGATTGCTAGGAGGTTTAGGGTCAAAATTATGGGTCTTCCATTGGCAACTAGTCAGGAGCACAGTGCATACATTTTTCATGTGCTAATGTCATCCAGCTTTATGTTTTTGTTACCTAGTTTTCTCCTTTGTGCCAATTCTCCTCCCTTTTAAAAACATTTATTAGTTTGTTTCAAATGTATTTTTCCAGGCAGCTCCAATTCTTTATAGAATAAAGATATTACAAATAAACAAATAATCATGATTGGGACAAGTCAAATAATTTTTCCCCATATAAATGAGTGGAATTCTTCAGGTCTGATGTAGCTCAGTTGGGTTAGAGTAATGAAAAAAAGTTTCCAACAAAACAGTTTTTCCCCCCTACCTCTAATGATCACCATTGCTAGTTAATTCTAATCTACATTGTTACAGAATTAATTGTAAGAACTCAAAAGACATCAATACCAAAAGACTTAAGCTCCTGCATGCTTATGAAATTCCATTCCATCTAGATAACATAATCCTTAAATCAGAGGTGGGGGAGTGTCTTGTACCTATTGTAAATGCTTTCTCTGTATCATGCTACTGTACATGGAAATGCCACAAGACTATTTCATTGTTTCAGTAGCTAAAAAATAAAATAATTACTGCTTTATTTTATTTACAGTAAATGGATCATCAGAAGGCAGAATAAAAACTCAATGCCGGCTGGGTGTGGTGGCTCACGCTTGTAATCCCAGCACTTTGGGAGGCCGAGTTGGGCGGATCACCTGAGGTCGGGAGTTCAAGATCAGCCTGACCAACATGGAGAAACCCCGTCTCTACTAAAAACACAAAAAATTAGTCAGCAGTGGTGGTGCGTGCCTGTAATCCCAGCTACTAGGGAGGCTGAGGCAGGAGAATTACTTGAACCTGGTAGGCGGAGATTGTGGTGAGCTGAGATCAGGCCATTGCACTCCAGCCTGGGCAACAAGAGTGAAACTCTGTTTCAAAACAAAACAAAACAAAACAAAACCAACAACAACAACAACAACAAAAAACCCTCACTGCCAGCTGCCTCTTGAAAGGACAATTCTAAGGCCCCACTGTTAACTGTTATCAATATATCCTGGGACACAGTCATTGCTCATTGACAACAGTGATCCCACATTGGTCCAGCTGCTTTCTGGAGTTTTTGCCACAGAACACTCATGACCTTGTTCACAATAGTATTGACCTTCTTAGTCTAGCCTAGTTGATCTTGGCAATGATGATCTCTTAGATCTTGATGGGTGAAGTTATCATGTACAGCCTGAGTAGCACCAAGGCCATATTTTAGTTTGTCTTGTGAGTCCTCAATGAAGTCTAGGTAAAGATGACCAGGACGTAGTTCATAGGGGTCTAATGGCTGTGGTTGTTGACAGAGTCATTCTACAAAATACAGGGAAAGTCTTTGGCTCAGAGTCTTCCAACCACACATGGAGTTAAATCTTAAGAAGCCTGGACGATATTTCAGTCTGATCATTTCCTGGAAGGCAATGCAGAGCTATGGAGAGAGCAATGAAAAATTCCTCTCCACAAATTCTCAGCAACCATCACTAAGGGAAATCCATATGTCACACATAATTGGTCTGCTGCTACTATTGTGGTAACAGAAACTCAAAATGGAACCTGGAGTGCTACTGAGCAACTTTGAGGTGTTCTTGTAATATTTATATGGTTTTTTTATTACTGCTTTTTATCCATTGAAAAATAGGCATCTTTGAAGTTTATACTGACTAAGCTGAAGTGTATTTCTCTTTTTATAGCCTTTCTCAATATCAGGATAAATTCTAAACCACCAGACATGGTTTGTAATCAATAATTTCAAGTGAATAACTTCCAAATGTGTGAACATGCAATGTGGCTAAAATAATGGTTTCACCTCAAGATAGAAATAAGGTGTTTTTGGCACAGCAGTCTTCAGGAAACCAGGTGAATGATATCAAGTCTCCGAGCAGCAATTTTAAGATGAAAGTTTGAGCTTCAGTGTGTAGCTCTTTTTTATTTGCTAACTGTAATATTTTAGGCTGCATCTATACTATCCTCTGAGCCAGATACCTCTTTGGCCATGCAATTTTTAATGGTGGTCATCAGTAGAACAAGGTAGATATAAGACAGTCTTTAGACCAGTGTTTATTGCTATAGAACGTATATTCATGCTGCATTGAATGATTATAGCTTACATCTACAAAAGTAATAGTGGAATATACAGAAAATAGCATTAGACACCAGAAAAATCCTGATATACAGAAAGATACCCATCTACTTATGGAGGAGACCAAATAATGGTTCTCTAAAGATGTCCACGTCCTAATTCCAGAACCAATGGAATATATTCCTTTACATGGAGACGGATTTTACAGATGTGAATAAATGAAAGATTTTGAAATGGGGAGATTTCTCTGAGTTATCTAGGTAGGCCCAATGTAATCACAATGAAAACAGCAGGGTCTTAAGGCAGAGAAGGTGTAAATGGGAATGCGTAAACGGAAGGAGAGAGAAGGACGGAGTGTGATGCGGGGCCACAAGACAAGGAATGAGGACGGCCTCTGTAAGTAAGAAAAAGCAAGAAGTTGGAATTTCCCCAGAAGTTTCCAAAAGGAAAGCAGACCTGCTAACAACATGATTTTAGATTTCTGATCTCTATAACTGTAAACAAATCTATTGTTTAAGCCACTAAATTTGGCTTAAACAGCAATGGAAAACCAATACATCTCATTTTCTCATCTTTCTGTGATTATGGCGTATGAAATCGCTGTAACCCTAACTCCAGTGATTGGTACATTACTCCAGCTTTGGTAACGTCAAAAACATGTATCAAAAGGAAAAATCGACTTTTTTCGTTTGAGGTTGACAACTTGCTAAGTTTCTCTATTTCCTGCATTCACTTACACGTATTAACCACATGCATGTACACAGGTGATAAGCTAACCACAAGTCTAGGGTTTTTCCTTGCAGTTGAAAACTGTGCTATATGATGTATAAATCCAGCCTCTTTTTCTCCTGCCTCCAAGTTAAACTAAAGAAAAGCAAAAGATATTCCACAAAGAGTTGATGAATTAAATAACTGTACTATTTGGAAGTTCTTCTCAGTCTTAACTCCCATATAAGCTTCTCTCCCTAGAAGTATGGTCTGCAGGATAAAGGAAGCTCATACTAATAGATATTAATAAGAGGAGAGGAAATCACTGGGGTTTAGTTTAGCTTAGAAGATGATCCTACTAGAAGAGCCAGATTGCATCACCCGGGTGCACAACAGGTGAGATTATGCTATTTAAGGAGTACAGACTGTTGAGAACAGAGCAGGAAAAGAAGATTTCCCATGGCAGAATGAAATAGGCAATCTGGTAAATAGGAGAGAATGGAACTTTTGGGGCGATTACATGAAACTAAAAAATAACCTCTCTGCAACATCTAGGGAAAATTGGTGGAAAGATGATATGTAAGAGAGAATACGGAGGAAACAAATTTTAACAGCAAATTATTGAACAAAATCTAGAAGCTGGAAGGTAACAGAATATTTTGAATTATTATCTACCCCAGATGATTCAATGTAATCTTCTTGCAACAAGCTTCTTTCATAATGATGTTAATGAAAACTATACCTCAAATTTGCTTGAAAGTCACCTTTTGAAGGAGAGACAGGGGTGCAGCCATTAAATAGTGATCTTGCTGGTCTCACGAGATCTCTATTGCCCAGTAAAGTCTTCATGAGTCTGGGGCCTGATCTTCAGCTTTTTGGGTGACTTGACTTTGTTAATTTATCTGAAAACTATCAGGCTTAGAAAATAATTTATATCAGTGTTTCTCAGTATATTATTAGAACCACCAAGAAACTTCTCCAAAATAACAATGCCTGAGCCTCATTCCTAAATATTCTGATTTATTTTGTCTGGGGTATGTTTCAGGCATTGATAGTTACTAAAAACTCCCCAGGTGATACTTATGTACAGCCAGTGCTGAGAACCACTGATTTATATTAACCAAGCTCATATTTTTAAGCTACAACAATAACATTCACAGTGACTGCTTGCTGAGTGCCACAACACGATGTTCACTACAGTAATAGGTTCTTGACATTTAAATGGAGAGGAAGTGTTATTCCTAATTTATAGATTTTAGAGATAAAGCATAGTTACAGTATTTGAACCCAGGTTTGATTTCAATCTTGGGATCTTAGGACTTTATTAATTTCTTAATTGATAATAGGAGGTGTAAGTGGCAGGAAAATTAATAATTTGCACAAAATTCTACTGGAGTTTGAGAACCCAAATAAAACCATATGGTTATTTAAGACCAAAGTTAGAACCACAGGAGCCAAAGCTTTATCTAAAGTAGGATGCATCAATCCACCCACCAGAGTTTGTTAAGTTTCCTGTCTACTTGTGAGGGAGCCTCCTGCATAAATGCTGGACCCAGCTGTGAAAGGGCCTTCCTTGGACGATGTTCCAGGGACTAGGAGGTGCTTAACTCACAGTTCTTCTTCTGTAAGAATTCAGACCTACCTTGATCTCCTATTATGACATCCCTGGAGATATTAGAATTAATTGGATACAGCTTTTCTTGTGATTTTGAATCCCTTTAGGTCACATTTGGAAAGAACTTTAATCTCCTTAATGGAGTAAGAAAGGATAGTTTCTAAAAATTTGTAACAGATTTTTTTTGGCTAAAAGGGTATATTAGGCATAATAGATATTTTTGCAATACATGTTATAATAACAGTGGGGACAGATGTGGAGAGCTCTGCATGGCCTGCTAAGAAATGTGTCCTTTATTCTTAATGCAACATCCAGGGTGGAGAGGGTGGCACTCAGCAATTTCAAACATGGAGTTATAACATCGGATATTTTACTCAGAATGAATAGTGTTTGAGACTATGCAGAGGATGGTTAGGAAATAGGAGGGGAAAGGAACTTGTGGCAGAGAGATCAATTATATTAGTACAGAAGGAAGATGACGAGAGATAGAGAAAAGGAGATTGAATCTAAAACATATTCCGAGGGCAGAATCTCCACTGTTTGCTAACTAATGAATGTGAAAGGTGAGAGCGAATAAGGTGGATTTCTTGGTTTCTGGCTGCAGTAATTGGATGAAATTTCTAGTTACCAACAAAGGGACAGAGCAGGAGAAACTGGTTGGTTGGGGGAAGAACAAAGAGGATGCAAAGTGTTAATTCTAGCATGGAAATGTAATTACATTAGGTGAGATCTCAGGGAAACTTGGTATGTTAGGCCGAGAGGAGCCTTGGAAACCATTGTTATGATGTAGAGCAGGGAGTGATGTTGTGATACAGATTTAGAATTGGGAAGCCAATTCTAAGAATTGCATCACACATGTAGTTTTGCCTACACACAAGGCTACTGCTACTAATGACAACGATAATCTCTAAGTGGAATATTTTATATATTGGTGCTGAGCTTAATGCCTTATATTTAACCCATTGTCACATTTAAATTTTCTCAAATAATGTGACATATGTACTAATACATTCCCTTTTTAGAGAAGTGGAAAATAATGGATCACTGGGTCCTTCACTAAATAATGATCTCATCTAATACATTAGAGTTTTTAATGATATTGTAATTCCCATTTCACCCTAGAAGATTCTTTGGCACATAGAACTCTATGGGCCAAAAAAAAAAAAAAAAAAAAAAAAAAAACCTGGCACATAGTTTGGCTGGATAAATGATGAAAGTTACATTTCACAGGATTACCCTTATAGCAGAGAGGATTTGGCTAACAGTCATGGGAAAAGTAGGAAGGAAGGATCCTTTTGATAAGATCTTGCATTTGTGAAGGATTGAGGAAGTAGATAAGGTTAACCTAGCAAAGTAATTTTTAAACCACTTTAGTGTACAGGCTTCTTTAGAAAATCTGACAGACACTACAAACTCCTTTCCACAAAAAAGGCACATCCAAGAGCATGCACCTTCCTACAATTTTGAATAAAGCTGAAGTTTGTTGATCCAATAGGCTTAAGATGTGCCCTGACATACATATCTTCAAATACTTTTCACAGTTTCTTCTAAAGTACCCCTGCTTCCACTGCAAGGAAAATTTTTCTTATCTCCTACTGTAGTCAAAAGTTGATATAACTGGGATTAAGCATTAGAGCATTTTTGAAGCATATGCATATATGGTTTTTCTCGCTTCCCAATTCAGGTTGAAGCAAATTTAAGTTCTTTCTTAAATTGACTTTTTGGAGGCCTTTGAGAATCCTCTAATGGATATCCTGGACACTAAGAATATGGGCAAATTGCACACACCTTTAGTAAATTGTTGGTTATCCACAGAGGTCAATTAATTCTTGTATACATTTAATAATATACTCATATCCATGAACCGCTCCTTACAACTAAAACTAACTATGTGTTCAGGGAATATAAATACATTTTAATATCAGCCTGAGAGAAACATAATTAGGATGAGAATGTACCGCCAAAGTAATTATATAACATACTACAAATTATCATCAAATTAGTATAAATTGAGATTCCTCATTATTACATTGTCAGGATTTATTCAAAGTAATGAACTTATCAATTAACTGGCTCAAAGACTGTCAAAGGACTGAAGAAACTTTAAGAAAGAACGAACTGCTTAATTAATTTCCCATTTCTTTGAGAGCCTACTAAGTACAAGCAAGTTCTTTATATCTAAACGCTAGTAAGAGGATTCTTGGTCACGTGTATGCATGGAAGCTCAGAGCTGATGGAAATATTAGCAAGCTTTGATAATTTTATTTACAGATGAGGTGACTGAGTTGAAGAGGCATCAACAGAATTTCTCAAAGTTTCCTGTTTACAGGATGTGAGCAATGCGGGTGATGTGAACATCATACTCTGATCTGAACATCATACTCTGATCTGAAATTCCAGACCTGTCACTGAGTGTGTGACCTGAAGCCTCATTTTCCTCATCTATGACATAGACTATTTTGAGAGGATAAAAAGAGATCATTCCAGTCAAACAATAGCATATTATGCATGCAGTAAATATCAGATAAATGGTAGTTATTTTTTTCTGTTAGGGAAAAAGCAGAATTTGCAAATGGGTCTCCCAACTTTCAGTCTAAGATTCTAGTCACAGTCCCTCACTGGCAGGAACATACCTATATAACAAACCTGCACATGTACCCCTGAACTGAAAACAAAAGTTAAAAAATAAATAAATAGGTCAGGCTTGGTGGCTCACGCCTGTAATCCCAGCCCTTTGGGAGGCTAAGGCAGGCAGATCACCTGAGGTTGGGAGTTTGAGACCAGCCTGACCAACATAGAGAAACCCCATCTCTACTAAAAATACAACATTAGCTGGGTGTTGTGGTGCATGCTTGTAATCTCAGTTGCTTGGGAGGCTGAGGCAGGAGAATCACTTGAACCTGGGAGGCGGAGGTTGCAGTGAGCCGAGATCACGCCATTGCACTCCAGCCTGGGCAACAAGAGCAAAACTCCGTCTCAAATTGAATAATAAATAAAGTTTATTAATTAAAAAAAGAAAGTAACTTGATTGTATTAGGCCAATTTGCAAGCACTGGATAGTTTCACACTTGTTACATTCATTTTCAAGGTCTCTTTTTGCCTTAATGGGGCAGAGATTTGGGTTTTTATTCTTGTTGCTTCCACCGTTGTATCTCCAACACCTTCAACCAGTTCTCAACAAATAAGTATTGAATAAAAAAGTAAATTTATCTGCGGTATCCCTACCACATTCTCTACTGGGCCATCGGACATTTGATATAATTCACATTTGTTAAGGAATTGTGTAAAGCTAGACATGATTGGATGTTTGAGAATAAAATGAAACACCTTCGTTCAAGAAGTACAAGGCTTAACTAAAATATGTTTCAGGTTGCAATAAGTCGAGAATCAGTTGACATCTTGTACACAACAGTAGCAGAAGAGGTTACATTTTTTCTCCTTTCAAAGCCTCAGATAAGTTTTAAATCCCAGACCTGCCACTTGCTAGCTTTGTGACCTTGGGCAAGTTACAAAATCTCTCTGGGCTCTGTCAGTTTCTTCTATCCAGAATTTTCTCATAAAAATTAAATGACTGATGCATTTAACCTATTTAGCACAGTGCCAGCATACGGTAAGTGTTCAGTATAAAATGGCCCCTGAGGTCTTCTGCCTATTCTGTGTGTTTATGATGAAAAAAAAATGATTGACTTTTAGATCTGACTTAGTGGGCACGTGTTTACAATCCCTTAGCATAGTGTGCCATGCTTGACTTGATGCTTTTTATCATGAGAGATCACGGCTGATGGTTGCTTCTGACTTATCTAAACAAGGGATGAAACCAATTTAAGCATCTCTGTTTGCCATCATTACAGCCACTGGGCACAACATATATGAGGAGAGAATCAATGCACAGAATTATTTGATTAACTAGCATTGTCATTGCACTTCCTAGCAGAGGAAGACCAGGCATTAAAACAAACAAACAAAAAGCCATTTTCTTCTTTGCCTTGTTTTTATGTTAATTGAAAGATATTTAAAAAAAAAAGTGGGTTGGGGGTGGAGAAAAAAGGAAAAGCATACAAATGTTGACAGGAGAAAATGCAATATAGCTGTACAAACTATTTTGGTGCTAAATGTTTTATGCAGACTAATGGCTCAATTATAGCTAAATATTCATTGCCACTAGTATTGTGGGAGAAAAAACCTCCCTCAATTTGTTCATGTAAAGGAGAGGGCAGGTTTTCTGAGTGGGAAACAGCGTGTTCATGCTTACCTGCTGGCCATTCTCCAGCTCAGGAAATTGGCCCAGCCCCCAGGGAGCTTCCCATTGAATGGAGCAAGACAGTGCCACCTTGCTTTTCATCAGAGACCCATTAGGAATGGGTGCCTGAAATAGCGATTTGCTCACTCAATCCTACTATAGATTTAAAAGTGACTAGGCAGTTCTCCAAAGTGCCAAATTTATTTTCGGGAAGTGAAATCACAGGCTCATATGCATTACAGCTTCTTAATAGTATAGGATTTCATAGTTGAACACAGCCTTTCTTTCAGGGTAACAGGCACGGAGGAGCAACTCACCCAAATGTGCTTGGCAGAGATGAGAGTATAGCAGACTCAGTGGGGTAGAAGAAAATATGACTTTGGGGATGATTTACTGAAAGAATCTAGAACAGTTCTCGGCTCACTCATTCGTTTGGTTCATTTATTCATTCAACAGAGCTGTACTGAACACTCATTATGTGTCAAATAATGTAGTAGGTGCTAGGGATTTGGGGGAAAAGGACAAAGAAGGCTTCTGTCCTCTTGGAACTTACAGTGTAGTAAAGGATATGGACAACACATGAGTAAATGTCTTAATTCACTATGATTTTTATTGTGGTGATAGAGCAAACTAAGTAGAGTGAAGGGATATAGAGAATGAGAAGGGAGCTTCCTCTCTTTTATCTCTCAAGAGATATTCATGAAAACTTAGGCGGGAATGACTGGGAATTTAGAATGTTCCAGGATTTGGCAACCGCAAGTGCAAAGGCTATGATGTGGGGAGAAAAGGCTGTGTCACGTGGCCAGAAAGGATGCCTCTGAAACGGAGCGTCAGATACTGGAGGCCAGGTCAGGTCATGCAGGCCTTGGTGTTTTCTATTTAAGTGTATGCTCAGTATATGGTAGATAAAATTGGCTTCAATTTTCAATTGCAAAAGAGGAATAATGCCAATCATATTAAAAGTTATTGGGTCACTTAAATGAGATGGTTGCTTAGCACCTAGCATCCTGCTAGGTACAAGTTGGGAATTCCATAGGTAGAGCTTTCTTGCCCTTTGCTTCATTCTTTACATTCACCTCCTTTCAGCCACTCCCTCAGTAAAATCACACTCAGTATGAATGAGGGTGTATATGAAGGATAAACAGCGAAGAGTCAGCGAAAGAGTAATTGGACTTGGGGAAATGAGAGTGAGGAGGAGCAACGGTTTCCACATTGAAGACAGGTTAAGGAGAGAGCAGCATCTTTTCAAAGCATCAGGACCCTGCTGCGAGGTGGTAGGTGGATAAGTTGGGGAGAGGACACATGCAACCTTCTGGTTTATGGAAACTTTCCAACTGTAGAAATTCATGAAGAAAGTTCATATGAAAGCCCTATCTTCTGTAGCCTAATCAAGTCTTGACATTCAAATTTCAAATGAATTTTGGGGAAATAACTTCTCAGATTCTCATCATATAGTACTTGTTCAATATGAATAGAAATAATTACTTTGCTGGAGTAATTAGCATGCCCAAGAATAACTATAGACTTTTCCCCAATTTTTACTTTTAGATAAATGTTAAATATCTGTAAAGTGCCTTTGATTTCTTCTTTTCTTAAGAATCATTAAAAGGTGGGAAAATATGATAAAGGTGCAGGGAAATGCAGGATAATGATGGAAAATGCACATGAAGAGGGTACCACATTGACCTGGCAGAGAAATGTTCTTGGCAGTGATTTCAGTTACCAGAAAAGTAAAAGCTATTAATACTAATCTTATCTAAAGAAGACCAGCAGCATATGGCTGTGTTTTTTCCAGACATTTCTGAAAGCCTACTTCACAATAGTCATCCATTCTGCTTGGGGGCCCTTCAGAGTAAAGTGAGCACACAGGCTCTGAGATCAGGCAGTCTGGAGACCACATGGCAGCCTAGCCAGGCTCAGAGAGTCACCTTATATGGGTCACTTATCCTGTCTGAGTGTCAGTTGCCTCACCTCGAAAGTGAGAATACCAAACTCACCTCAGGGGGTTGTTTGAGATTGATGCTATGATCATGTAGGATGCCACGCACCTTTGTTGGCACCTCTTAGGACCCTCAGTAAAAGAGGTAAGTCTCCTTCCTTTCCTTTCCTTGGGTAGAAGGATTAGTGGAATGGCAGTCAGAATCAGGACCCAGAACTCCTGAGTCCTCAGCCTTCCTAGGGAATCTCTTAGCAGACACGTCTATTGCTACAGTTTTTTCTCCAGGGCAAATGGAGCAAGTTAAGTTGTATCACATAGAGTGCTTGGGCCTTACTTTGACCAGAACAGAAAAGTTCTGATGTCTCCAATATCCCGTTTCAAGCACAGCAGCCTCTGGAGGTTCCATTGAAGCCCCGTTAAGCTGACCTGAGTCCTCTGTAGTTATTCCAAAAAGTGCAATTGCCCTTTTACATGCAATACGGTAGGAATTTCATGATAGGACCTTTAAAAAAGGGTTCTTATCCCCAAAATATTTGCAGATTATTAGTCTAGAACGAAAACTGGATGAGCCATCTCTTTAGTGTCTTCCTCCAAGCCTCACGGCCACTCTTAACACTAAAATGATTAGGAAAAGCAAACATAGGCTAAAACATGATAAGAGAGAGGATAGAGAGAAAAATGTTTGTGTCAGTGGTTGGCACAAAGCTGAACTAATCCTACTCCCCGCTGTACCAGCTAGACATTTCTTGAGAGTGCCGCTCTTGGATATTTTGCTTTGTTTTTGTTTTAATTGTCCTTTGAATGATGTAATCCCCAGGCTGCTAGGAAAGAGCCACTTCTATCAAAGGAACTTCAAGTCCAAATTTAGTGAAATAGAAGAGAAAATCTAGTAGCCCTTCCCTGCCGCCACCGTACACTGTTCTTGCCTATTCCAGACCTGCCCTTGGGAGAGATGTGGCCAGTTATGTGAGACAAATGAGTATCTAACAAACAGAAGTCTCATCAGCAAATCATTCTCTTAAATGTAACAGAAGTCCTCAGCCTCTGTTACAACAGGCCCCTGGGAAGGGATGCTTCTTTGCCTTTTGAGTGCTACACGTAAATCTGGGTGTTTTTCTCAGTTCTGACCCACACACTTCATTACACTCTTTAATGAACTGTATTAACATTCTTAAATGAAGCCTTATGATAAAGGATTACTGATTGCATTTACTTACCTTTAAAGTTCTTCAGTTGTTGACACTACTGCCACATGCTTGCTTGCTTTATTGAGAGGAAATTTTAATATCTAAAGATTTGTTAATGTAACTATAGCATAGAATTAAGCAATGGATACTCTTCTGCCTAGCAGGAGTGACAGCATCTCATGGTGGAGAAAGCACTGGATGTATGACTCTGGCAATATCATTTTATATCTTGAAAAGTGTGAGAATTAGATATAGTGATGTCTGTGATTGCTTTCAAATGCAACTTTGTGTTCCCAACTTTATTTTATTTTATTTTATTTTATTATTTTTTGGGGATGGAGTCTCACTCTGTTGCCCAGGCTGGAGTACAGTGGCATAATCTTGGCTTGCTGCAACCTCCACCTCCCAGGTTCAAGTGAGTCTCCTGCCTCAGCCTCCCATGTAGCTGGGATTACAGGTGCCCACCACCACATCTGGCTAAATTTTTGTATTTTTAGTAGAGACAGGGTTTCACCATGTTGGCCAGGCTGGTCTCGAACTCCTGACCTTAAGTGATCCTCCCGCCTTAACCTCCCAACTCCAACTTTAAATAGAATTTTTTTTTTTTTTTACTCTAATCATCCAGCAGATAATAGAAACATTTGGTCAACTTTTTTGACTGCTGATGTTCAGTGCAAGTAAAAACTCAATTCTGAACTCAACGGTTGCATGGAGGTGCTCTGCAAGTGTGAGATGGAGCACCAGAGAGTCAGGCCAGATGATTATTTGAAGAGAGCTCTTCCTAGTGATTCAAAAATCCACAGTTCTGCATTCCTGTGAAGGGATTTATCTACTTATGAAATTACTGGCCCTTACCAATCAACAACATAGCAACCCCAGACCTTTAAACAAAGGAGTACAATACAGCTTGTGTTATTTTAGATGAAACCATTGCCTGTGCCACAATAATGACTTAAATATAAAGAGATGGCTGGCAGACCACATAAATATAACCTGGATATTTTTTCTTTCTCCTAAATTCAATCATCTGATCTTTTATTAATGCTTCTATTTTAAACATCTCACTAGCCTTTCCAGATGTGTATTACAAGATGTTTAGCAGTACCCACTAGTTGCCAGTAGAGTGCCCTGTTCCAAATATGACCCCCTAGAATGTCTTCAGACATTGCTCTAAGTTTCCAGAGGGCAAAATCACTCTGGGGTGAGAAGCACCAGTCTATGCTTTATTTGTTTCTAATTCTGAATTTACTTTTTTTTTTTTTTGAGATGAAGTTTTGCTCTTATTGCCCAGGCTGGAGTGCAATGGTGTGATCTCGGCTCACTGCAAACTCTGCCTCCCGGGTTCAAGCGATTCTCCTGCCTTAGCCTCCCGAGTAGCTGGAATTACAGGCATGCACCACCATGCCCAACTAATTTCGTATTTTTAGTAGAGATGGGGTTTCTCCATGTTGATCAGGCTGGTCTCAAACTCCTAACCTCAGGTGATCCTGCCTGCCTTGGCTTCCCAATGAATTTACTTTCTTAAACATAAGACCAAGTGCTCAGAAATTATTATTCTGTTGTTATTATTCTTTTGTTTTGAACATTACTCATGTCTTCATTTATATAGGATTTCACAATTTACCAGATATTTCCACTCACATTATCTGTGGAGATTAATGCATAGCAGTTTATTGTCTACAACAAATTAGAAGAAAGAGGCATCTTTTCTGCAACTGTCCCTGTATACCTTTTTTATTGTGTTTGCAATCCTGCATGTTTGACAAAAGAGGTCTTGCCATGAGGAGGATGTATTTAGGACCAGTCAGGCATTGTGGAAATGAAAGCTGGCACAGTCTTTTCAAGAGACATGAGAGAGAGAGAGAGATGTTTAATCACCTCAAAATGATGTCCTCCTCTCATCTTCTGCTGGTAGGAGTCACATACCACTCCGTCCACCCATAGAAACACACATTTACAACTAAACACTCACATTATGGCTTCAGTGAAGCCCCATGAACTCTCTGAGCCCCTTGCCTGTTTAAAAGGGTTCTGAAAATTATGATCTTTAGCATAAACTGGACTGCTGCAGTTTTATTATGCTGCATTAAGTGAAAACTAGATGTCATTTTTGAAAAATAGAAAATAACATTTATCCCACACCTCCACCTCCTCCCTAGCCCTCTTACCTGCTTAAGGATTTCAGCGGCTGTTTCATGTGAACAATCAAATATCACATAGAACTCCTTGCCTTTCTTCATCTCCTTGAGTAAAGGCTTGGCATCTTTATTCCCAGAGGGCAGCTGGCGGATTTTGATTTTAATATTATATCTGGAGGGAGCTTTGATGAGCTCTTGTAGACGAATTAGACCTAGAAAATGACATGCAATCATGCAACGGAGACTGTTCTGTTGACAGAGTATTGTTTATTGCCATTTAGTTAAACTCGTTTCAACTCCAAAACATACCCAGTGGCCACCTTCCTAAAGGTTACACTCCTGACTTCCCATTTGTCACTCATCTTTCTGTGGTGGATTATACTATTTTCCCTTTGTGGGTATGTGTGGCTTGGAAGCATAATTTTCCCAGGAGCAATTTAAATTTATTTAGAATGCAATTGTCCTTTCCAGCTTTCAGCGAACAGCTCCCATCTTTAACAAATCAAGCCTGCAACTGTAAAACTTAGTAAACAAAAAGTTGGTTGAAGTTTCCAAAAGTGTTCGATGAAATAGATCACACCTGCTCACTTACAAAGCCAATAGAGTATGGAGATTTGTCGAGGCTATAAACTTCTGTAAGCCTTTTATTAAGTATTTTATATAACATACTCTTAACCAGCTAATTAGTTGGGTTGCTTTATATAATCTTTCAGTTCCTGCCACATAAACTATTTGTAAATGGCTCATACTCATTACATTTTCTTGCTAATATATTTGAATGTTAAATTGGAAAATCCTACTTGATTTTTTAAAAAGACCATAGAATTTTTAGAAATTATGATCATAAAAGCAGAAACAATTTTTAAAAAATTCTCTATTGGTTATTGCAACAAAACATATACGTCTAACTAACTTGATGGAGAATGTTTGATTTACCACAGGTGTGGATGTACTGATCTGCACTGTTTCCTGATAGAAATGCTTTACTAGGACAAGGAAAGCCGCTGTGTAAAAGTCTCCCTCTTATTTTCCCTAATGTTAGCAGGTGCTCACTACGTTGCACTTTGGCTCTCACTCAAGAACTTCCATCATACTGAAAAATTGAGGCTTTTTTTTTTTTTTTTTTTTAGTGTGCAGTTCTTTACCCTCAGGATTTTTCAGCTTTAGGTAATCAATAGGGAATATTAAGCTTCATGAGTATTCAGATGAAAATTGTGATATGTTCTGTGTAAGATTCAGCATGGATTCCAGCTACTGTCAAACTCACATTTTTCTTTTTCTTGTTTTATTTATGTAGCTATTTTTTTTTTTTTACTAGAAGTTACATTTGTGTGTGTGTGTGTGGCTCAAATGAGGAAAGGTTTCCTTACCAGCATAGTTAGGTTTGATTCTGATGTACAATAAATTTATAATGATATTGAACTTCAGAGTTCAATGTGTAGGAGTAGTAGAATGGGAGGGTGGTTGCTGTAGAACCTTATCAAGATTTAGTGCTCATTATCTGATATGGCTTGGCTCTGTGTCCCCACTCAAATCTTATCTCAAATTGTAATCCCCATGTGTCAGGGGAGGAACTTAGTGGGAGGTGATTGGATCATGAGGGCGGATATTCCCCAGGCTGTTCTTGTGATAGTGAGTGAATTCTCACAAGATCTGATGGTTTAAAAGTATGGCACTTCCCCCCTTGCTCTCTCTCTCTCTACTGCCAACATGTATGACATTTCTTCCTTCCCGTTTACCTTCCGCCATGATTGTAAATTTCCTGAGGCCTCCCCAGCCGTGTGGAAGTATGAGTCAATTAAACCTCTTTTCGTTATAAACTGCTCAGTCTCAGGTAGTTCTTTATAGCCGTGTGAAAATGGACTAGTACATGAACCTTTTCTCTTTTTACACAAAAATTGAATTGCTAGAATAATAGGCTTCCTGGATTCTTGCTCCTTTTCAAATCAGTCAACTGAAGTCCCTCAGGTACTTATAATCACCTGCTTGTCTTCTCACTTCCAGAGCCACGTCATGAACTACTGAGGAGCATTAAAAATGAAAGAAAATACAGAACGTGGGTTCGTATATTTGTTATTTGTAATATGTGTTAATCTTTGAAATAATCCTATGATGTAACCATTATTACTATTATTATTTAAATGAGGAATTCAGGGCCCAGAGTAGTTAAGTAACTTACAAAGATAGTTAAGAAGAATCCTGGATTAAAATTGCTGTTTGTGAATCCAACACTTAATCTTTTGACGTCACCATCCTGCCTTATAAATACAAATTGTTGGTGCTGAGGGAACAGATATGGCTTAGGACTGTTTGATGAGATGGGGAAAAAATAGAGACTCCAGGTTGCTTGAGTTTCTGTCCTGTTTTCTCTTACCACCCACCTGCTTTGCAATCACATAGATTTTTTTTTTCCATGACCGTGACTATAAGGGACAGTTTAATGTGGTCTCTAAATAACATGGGGAAAACATGTAAAAAGTGCATTTCGTGTGCTGCAATGAGCTGCTCTCTTTTTCTGTGTTGAATAGAATGTCACATCTTTCTATCATGATGACTTACATATTTATAGGATTTAAAGTTGACATACATTTTCTCACTTCTTTCATTTATTTTTATGGGAAAACATTTGCTGGATGCTCATTAGATGCCAAGCTTCATGTTAAGCCCTGGGGGTGCAAGACAACACAACCTGCTTCAAAGTCCTCACAGCCTGTAGGCTAATTTTATCCTGTCAACTCTCTTGAGGTAGATAGGGCATCAATTACCACTTAATTTTACAGATTATGAGCTAAGGCTGCTGGAGGCTGGAGTAACTTGCTCGAGGTTATGTAGCTAATAAGTGGCAGAACCCGGGATTAAGGCCAAATCCACCTTCTGATACCAAATTTAGGGCTCTTTCCTCCAAATCAGGTGCCCCTCCCAACTTTAGGATTTCTCGTCAACTGGCTGAATGAAAAACTAATTAACTGACTAATTAACTATATTAATAAATAGCTATGTAAGTAACAGAGAAAGGACTTTTCTAGGCCAGCACACAATATTAAATCCTTATTTGGCACACTAGGCCCTTAATAAACACATACCCCCAAATATGACCATCAACTTTTACAGTTGTTTCATAAAAGAAGGTATATTTTAATACCAATAGAGGAAATAGGAGAACAATTCAGTCCAAAAGACTAGTTTCTAATTGGAATAAATTTATCTTTTACAAAAAACTTACTGTTAAACTCCTATTTTTCTCCTTTTGCCAGTATATGGGTAAACTGGCTTCAGAAAGGGGGAGGATCAGCAGATTTAAAGATTAGGGATGGAAACTGGGGGAAGAACAAAGAACAAGGAGGGAGTGAGTTTTATATTTCTCTTCCTGAAGCAATTGTTTGCTTAAGAAAAGCCTTTCTGCCTTCATTAGCAAATGATGGAGAATTTACAATTCGAAAAGCACAGTAGACAAAATTTAGAGGAAGCTTTCCCTTATATTTGCATTTTGCAGCAATCCATCAGTCATTTCTTTGTAATGAGTAGTTAAAAATCATTTGCTAAACAAATAATTACTTCAGAAAAAGGACATTGATTTAGGCACAACACCTAGCTTTGCTAATCCTCCCGTGTGTGGATGCCAGCCCTGACAGAGTGACCCAACCCTGCCAGAACCCCAGTTGCAGTGAATGGTGAAGGTGCATGTAATGCTGATAATGTGAATTTTTTTCTGGCCCACTGAGATGGAGAGAATTTAAAAATAAAACGTAGATAAGAAAGAGCCAGACAAACCCAATAGAGGGACATTCAACCATAAAACTGACCTAGACTCTTTAAAAATGTCAACGTCATATGTGGCAAAAGAAGGCTGAATTGTCTGAATCAAAGGAGATGAAAGGGACTTGACAACTGAATGCCATGAGTGATCCTGGGACAACTAGCAAATATATATTATTATTTTGCCAATAATAATATTAGCAAATATATATTTCTATGTATTTAGATAACATTATTATGTTATTGCTAAGTTTCCTGTACTTGATAATCCTAGTGTGGTTATAATGAGAAAGGTCCTTCCTAGGAAATTCATGCTAATGTATTTATGGGGAAAAAGGTCAAGATGTCTGCAGCTTACTTTCAAATGGTTCAACAGTGCTACTGCTTATTATAATTTTTATTGTTGTAGGTGTTTCTATGTTAAGAGAATGATAGAGCAATACAGCAAATGAGGCCAAATGATAATAAATGATGAATCTAGGTGAAGGGTGTACAGGAGTTTATTGTACATGTCCTGCAACTTTTCTCTAAGTTCAAATCTTTCTAAATAAAAAGACAAAACATACAGATATCGTAAAATCTATGAAATCATAAATCATAAAATCATAAAATCATAATCATATAAAAATTATACATAAGATATAAAATCATAAAAGCCTCTTCCACTTCTATCCCTAAGAATGAAATTGGAAATGCAACTTTGGTTGAATAAACGCTTTACAGAAAGAAGGCTGTTTTTTTTTTTCACATGAATTTGAGCTAAGCTCTGCATATAGATACAACTTTCAAAAATATCCAAATGGCCAATTCTAAACACTTGCTTTGGCCGCCTGTCTACTCGGTGCACTCAGATGTGACACAGAAAAAAATGCTGATGTGCATGCACATTGGGAAACTCAGGCAACAGGTGGAGCATATGGAGGAGGAAAAAAAACCTCTGCTATTTCCAGTGAGCATTGAAAATTTCCTATGCCTTCCTTTTAAGTAATAACAAACTTTGCTATTTAGATTGCCCCTTTTTATGAAGTCTGCTCCATGCCTTATAAATAGCGAAATAAACCTTAGAATATACCTCTGAGGTGAATAGGTGTCAGTGCTATTTTACAGTGAGGAAAGTGAGGCATGGTGAGGTTAATTGTTTGGATCGGCCCTGAAAATGGGTCACAAATAGCAGGAATTGGAAGAGACCTTCAGGTCAAACTCCTCTTGATGCATGAGTCCCCTCTACACAGCCACTGCTGAACACCTCTCATTGTGAGAAATTCTCTACCTTACACCGCAGTCCAATCCATTTCCAGATAGCTTTAGCTATCTTTAATGAGTCTCAGTTCAAAAGAAAAGTACCTAGGTTTTCTTGAGTCTTAATCCAATTTCCTGTTTGTTAAATCATCAGTGAGTTTGATGCCGTAAACATGAATGTAATAAACCACTGGGACCCAAAGATCAGGTTGCACATTTTAAATGTTAATTTCTTCTCTATTTGAACTTGGAAGTATGCAAAATGGCATTTCATAAACTTGTGGGTATATTAATATACCAAAATCTAATAGAATTCTTAAGGGGATCTGTGCATCCTCCAGAGCGGAGGAAAAATCAAAACTAAAAAATGAAAACGGGTATGTGAGCGAATTACCTGGGGAAACACAATGCTTTTAAAGTGCAGATCTTCATACATAGGGTTTTTCAGAAGTGCAACAGAGAAGGCAAGTGGGAGTCTTCCCAAAAGAAAAATTGTGTACCTTGGTTACGAAGGAGCTTATAGAAGAATCTAGTCTAAGTATTCAAGAAAGTGTATTGCACTCAGCTCCACCAGTATATGTTGGTGCTGAATTCTCGTTAAGTTTCAACAGTAGCTAAAAATAATATGCCTGGCCTGGAATATCTAAAGATTGGTTTCCTGGGCAGAGTTCTGAATATTTAAGTAAGGTTCTGGTCAAAGAACCAAGGTGGGAGATATGAAGGGTAGAAAAAAGTGAGTACAGAGAAAAAAATAAATGGTAATTTATCATTTTTTTGATATTGAGTGTAAAGAATGTTCCATCATTGGGCTATTTCAGTGGAATTGTGGGACAGCACATAGCAGAAGAGTTTTGGCTGTCACAAGTGGTCATAACGACACAGTGGGGTGAGTGGTGATGACAGAAGGTGAAAACAGTCACTTATTTGGCACTGACTGTGTATAGCACATCTTGCATTTTAGCTTGACTACTCATGCCAAAGTGTTGATTTTCTTTGAGTCCAAACTTTAGGCTTCTGTCAAGATTCTTAGTTCTGGAAGAGTATATTATTTCTGTTTTCTATGGGAAAATGGAAGGAACTATGATAGATAGAGCTTTTAAAAACTAAGTCATTACTTAAATACAGCTATAAGAGCAGATATTTCACTTACTCACAGGCTGGTTGAGCACATTAAGTGAGTTAATCATCTATTTAGGACAGTGCACATAGTCAGCACTCAAGAATTTAGTTATTGTTATTATTGTGATTTTCATTTTGTGTACGTTTTCTCCCAGGGTTGATTGTTTTTTTCAATCACTGCCACTGTTAGGGATGCTATTCTCATTTCAAATTAATCCTTACAGTAAAGCTCGGAGACTATATTTGACGTGATGACTAACAACTAACTCTTCACTGCAGGCTGCATTTTAGAAATCTCATGGCTGTGATGTGTTGAGAAAAATGACTTAAGGTAAACAAAGATAAACCTCTCAAGGTTGATGTGTTATAAATTCAGGGCTAGAGGCATCTGTCTGGTGCTCATTTCCTTGACGTACTCATCCCGTCCTATCTATAGGCTGAGGACACTCAAATTTGTGTCTCCAGCCCAGACCCGTTTTCCAGACTCTAGACTCGTGTATTAACTGCCTATCCTTACCCTTATTCAGATGTCTAATAGATATCTGAAACTCAAACTTAACATATTAATGACTCAATTTCTGATATCATTCTTATTTCCTCAAACTAGTTCCACCTATAACCTGTTTCAGGTAATGACAACTCAATCCTTTGGCTCAGGACAAAAAGATCAATCTTTTATTTCTCTCTTCTTTCTTTCCTAACCTCTACTCCCTCAGGACATTATTATTATTTTGAGTTCATTTTTGATTCTTTAATCTACAGGTATGAATTAAACCGTAACCTGCCTCACCAACACCATGGCATCAATACTTTCTCAGACTGGAACACGGTCTTCCTGTTTTTATCCTCCATTTAAAAATAAACTTAACATATGGCATTTGTCCTGTGTCTAAGGAATACAAAGTGTTTTTCTTGACATTTGATTTCATTGAAACACTGAGCCAAACTTTGATATTTCAGAGGAGTTTGCTATAGGAGGGAATATGCTTGCTATCTTCCAAACAGGTTAACCTCTTGAGGCAACTTGAGATGTCCCAAGTTTCTTATGTCATTGAGTTCCTTAAATCAAAATAAGTGTCATACAGACCCAAAGGTTGTGCTGGATACTCAAAAAGGCATCTTAAAGTAGTAGTGAAACTAATGGATAAAATGCATGCAGTTGAGAATATCCATGATGATTTTTGTTCAGTTCCCTCAAAGACCCTACAATGTTTGAGCAATCATTCAAACATAGCCCAATGTCACCACACAAATAGAGATAAAGGAAAGAGGACATGATCATATATAATAAAAACTTTCAAATGGGGAATACATTCAAATATCCTCTCAGATATTATGCCAGCTCTACATTAAAAATGTTTCCAGAACCTGAGCGTATCTTACTCCTCTACTGTATTGCCTCCATCTCTTCCCTGGGTTTCTATAGGAGCCATCTGGCAGGTTGCCGTGTTTCTACCTTTGCCTCTGTAGAGTGTACAGTGATTCTTTTACTCCTACTACTCTTCAAGAGTAGGCCATCCTTATCTGAGGTTTTGCTTTCCATGGTTTTAGCGAACCATGGTCAATCGTGGTGTAAAAATATTAAATGGAAAATTCCAGAAATAAACAATTCATAAGTTTTCAATTGCATGCCCTTCTGAATAGCATGATGAAGTCTTGTACCATTCTGCTCTGTCCACATGGGACGTGAATCATTTCATCATTGTTGTTGTTAGTCTCTTACTGTGCCTAACTTACAAATTAAACTTTATCATGGTATTATTCATACAAGTGCTATATAGACAAATATAGAAGAAGTGCTTAGGTATGTATGTATAGAAATAAACATAGCAGGCTGGGTATGGTGGCTCATGCCTGTAATCCCAGCACTTTGAGAGGCAGAGGCAGGTGGATTGCAAGGTCAGGATTTCGGGACCAGCCTGGCCAACATAGTGAAACCCCGTCTCTACCAAAAATACAAAAATTAGCCAGGCGTGGTAGTGAGTGCCTGTAATCCCAGCTACTGGGGAGGCTGAGGCAGAATAATTGCTTGAAAACAGGTGGTGGAGGTTGCAGTGAGCCAAGATCGCACCACTGCACTCCAGTCTGGATGACAGAGCAAGACTCCATCTCAAAAATAAAGTAAAATAAAAAAAAACATAGCATATATAGGGTTCAGTACTATCTGTGGTTTCAGGCATCCACTGGAGGTCTTGGAATGTATCCCCTTAGGATGAGTAGAGACTACTGCAGAATGTTCCTCTGATCTTATCCACCCTCTGCTCAAAATTCTTCCGTGGCTTCTCATTCCAGGCAGAGCACAAGCTCTTCTAGTGGTTTACAAAGTCTTCCATTACCTACAAGGCCCTTCTCTCTGACCATCTCTTCTATCTCCCCTCCCCTCTTACTCTGATCCATCCACCCTGGCCTCCTTGCTGTTGCTCTGATGTACCAGGCACACTGTCACCTGAGACATTAGCTGTTCTGTCTGCCTAGAACCGCCTTCTCTCTCACAGTACGTGGTTCACTTCCTCAGCTCCTTGCAGCCTTTGCTCAAGCCTCATCTGTGCAATGTGACATGACCTTTAATTCTGCAAACCACATTTCTGGCTTCCAGATTCCCTTCAATCTGCTCTACTTTTTCTTTCTTCCACAGACTCACCACCGTTCAACGATTATAATCATTTTATATGGAATGAAAAAATGGTTTATTATTCCCATAGAACCTAAGTTCCTTGAAGTCAGTGGGTTCTGTCTGTTTTATTCACTAATGTATTCCATATGCTTCGAACAATGCCTGGTACCAATATTTATTGGCATGTCCAATAAATATTTGTGGAATGACAGACTCTGACAGCATTAGTGAAGGTGAAGAAACATGATCTACCAGGGTGGCATCACGATGGGACAGTGCAGTGGCAATTTGTGTTTTAGAAAAGCAATTTATCCAAAGTTGGGAACAACTTTAGGTGTCTTCCAGGGTAACCTCTTGGGTACTGCAGGAATCCTTATATCAGGACCTGCCTATGACAGGGTGTTCCAAGCCTGGGCTTGAACTCTTCCGGGTCAGGGTGTTAAATATTTTGGACAGAAATGCAATTCATCTCCCGAGAGATCTGGTGATTAAAAGTTCATTCTTTCAGTGATGCTAAAGTTGCTTCCCTCAACCCTTCACCCACTTTGTCCATGAAAGCCCAGAGGACTAGCTAAAGCTTCTTCTATTTCATCACTCTTTAGACTCAGTCTTCAGTAGCCATTAACTTCTATGTCCTTGTGTTTTTCCTTTGCAGCCTAAACATTTTAGTTCCTTTAGACTTACTCATGTATTCTGTACATAAATGTTCTGAATGTCCACATATTTATAATGAAGTAAGTGCTGGTGTCGTTGTGAATTTTGGGAGGCGGGCCTATCCATAGGTAAATTTTAGAACAGGAAATTTCCTATTTGAAGCACCCTGTTTTCTTTTGCTTACATATTTTTTTGTGTAATTATTTAGCTTAATGGTGTCTATAATAAGAATTCAAGGTATTATCCTTCTCCCTACTCAATAAATAATGCTGGGATAACTTGCTAGCCATATGTAGAAGAATAAAACAGGGCCCCTATCTTTCACCATACACAAAAATTAACTCAAGATGAATTAAAGATTTAAGAGTAAGACCTCAAACTACAGAAATTCTGGAAGAAAACTTAAGGAATACCATTCTGCACATTGTTTTTGGCAAAGAAGTCATGACTAAGTTCTCAAGAGAAATTGCAACAAAAACAAACATTGACAAGTGGGACCCAATTAAACTAAAGAGTTTCTGCACAGCAAGAGAAATTATCAACAGAGTAAACAGACAACCCACAGAATGGGAGAAAATGTGTGTAAACTATGCATCCAACAAATGTCTCATATTCAGAATCTATAAAGAACTTAAATCAACAAACAAAAAAAACAAATAACCCCATTAAAAAGTGGCAAAAGATGTGAACAGACACTTTTCAAAAGAAGACACAGAAGTGGCCAATGAACATATGAAAAAATGCTCATCCTCACAGATTATCAGAGAAATGCAGATGAAAACCACAAGACACCATCTCACACCAGTCACAATGGCTATTATTAAAAAGTCAAAAGACACAGATGTTGGTGAGGCTGTGGTGTAAAGGGAACACTTATATACTGTTGGTGGGAATTTAAATTAGTTCAGCCACTGTGGGAAGCAGTCTGAAGATTTCTCAAAGAACCTAAAACAGGACTGCCATTTGGCCCAGGAATCCCATTACTGGGTATATATCCAAAAGAAAATCATTCTTCCAAAAAACCCACACACTCATATATTCATTACAGCACTATTCACAATAGCAAAGGCATGGAATCAACCTAGATGCCCATCAGTGGTGGATTGGATAAAGAAAATGTGGTACATATACACTACAGAATACTATGCAGCCATAAAAAAGAATAAGCTCATGTCCTTTGCAGCAACATGGATGCAGCTAGAGGCCATTATCCTAAGTGAATTAACACAGGAACAGAAAACTAAATACCCATGATCTTACTTATAAGTGAAAGCTAAACATTGGGTACACATGGACATAAAGATGGGAACAATAGACACTGGGGACTACTAGAGGAGGCAGGAAAGGGCTGAAAAAGTACCTATTGGTATGTGTGCTCACTCACTGCATGGGTGACAGGATCATTCGTACTCCAAACCTCAACATCATGCAATATACCCATGCAACAAACCTTCATATGTACCCTTTAATCTAAAACAAAAGTTGAAATTATTAAATATTGTCCTTTTAGCTATTTACATATGCAAATCCTCCATGATATGAAAGACTTTATGGTGGGGTTCAGCACAGTGCTACCAGGAAAGAGTTATTTTGGCAGGGCCTTTGCACTGGCTGTTCCCTCTGCCTGATGTCTGAAATGCTCTCCCCAGGTATTTACATGATTTGTTTTTTATCCTCTTTAAATTTTTACTCAAACGTTATTTTCTAGAGCACTTCCCTGTTATCCTTACATAAAATTGTAAACCCCATCTCTACTGTCAGTCTCTTGAATACCGTTTGCTGCTTTATTTTTCTTCATAACATTTTCTTCTATCTATCATACTAAATATTTACCATATATTTTGTTCATTGAGAAACAGACTGTGGATTCCATGAAGTGAGATATTTTTGCATGTGGTTTATCCCCAGTACTTAGGATAATGCCTGGCAGTAAATGTCTATGAAACAAGGGAATTTATTTATCTATCTAGCTATCTAGTTTTCTATCTGTCATCTAGCTGTCTACCATTTATCTGTTTAGCTGTCAACTATATTCACTATTTATCAACCATCTATCTAATCGATCATCTACCTATCATCTCTCTATCTAATCTATCATCTACTTATTTATCTATATCTATCTAATCTATCATTTACCTATCAGCTATTAGGTTGGTGCAAAAATAATTGCAGTTTTTCCACTACTTTTAATAGCAAAAATGCAAATACTTTTGCACCAACCAAATATCTATCATGATCTATTTTCTATCATCTATCTATCCTCTATCAATCATTTGTCATTTATCTACCAATTGTCTATCATCTACCTATCTACCATCTGTCTATTAATATCTATCATCTACCTATCACGATCTATTATCTATTTATCTATCTGTCTACCTGTTTATCTCCTTGTCTGTCTGCCTGCCTGCCTATCTAATATCTAAAAGAATATACACTAAGACATTATCTGTGATAGTTTTTCTGGATATTTTTGTTTATGTCCTTACACTTTTCTTCATTTTAACATTTTCTAAAGAAAGCAATCTTCTTTTTAAACTATATAAAAATAAAACTTTCAAACAATGTATTGCAGAAGCCATTCAGATCTCAGGAAAGGGCACCCATAGTATGGCGTATGCAGGTATGTGCTGTCTTGACTATTTTCCCCAGTATTTCAGAAAATATCACCTGAACCAAACGAATATAAACTTTGGGCCAGTTTAGTTAAGGACAAGTTAAAATAGAGAAGAGAGACAGGCAAAACTATAAAGTAGGTTTTTCTTAATCATTCACAAAATAAAAGCTAAGCAGAATGGGTGCTTTTTGTTTTTTTTTTTTATGTTTTGCCACTGAAATTTGAATTAGCACTTGCTTATTTGGATTCAGCTCTCTATGCTGACTTTGTAGGTAATCGCTTAACCAAGCATAAGAAAACACTTTGAAATCCCACTCTCTGTGGCATGCAATATTCAATGCTTTTGTTGTCTTTTAAGAGAGCCAAACTTAAAATGTGCTATGATTAGTTTAAAGTAAGAAACAACATTTTAAGTCATTATTAGCCACTAACACTGTTGGTGCTCAGAACATGACACCCCAAAATATGGCATCTTGGCATGCTGACTACTTTGAACTGAAAAAGACTGGAAAGGTCTCAGAAACAAGGTCTTTCTGACTTTCTCCTGACCCCCGGTATCCTACCCCTCTTAATCCCCTGACGTGAGTCATACAAAGTAGAATTTCCCTTTCCCAAGTGGAGCATAGAAACTAGAACTCCCCTCCCCCAAAGCGAGATATAAAATCTAGAAAGATTCTCTTTTCCCTTGAAGACTCTCATTTCATAGGGGTCCTGCCCCATGCTCAGGAGGAAGGAACACTGAACAGAGATTCTAAGAAGAATCCGAACACACAGGCCTTGCTGGGCTTTCCCCCTCAGCCTATTACCACTGATTCTACCCTTTTGTCCAATCACATTTCCATGTGTTGTTCATTCTTCATGGAATCTAAGCAATGAGTAGACAGTTTTCCCTAGGTCTTTGGTCTTCATTTCTGAAGCCTCCTGAGTCATGTAAAACTTTGGTTAAACAAATTTGCTATGATTTTCTCTTGTTAACCTGTCTTTTGTTATGGGGATGTCAGTTGTGATTGTTATGATGGGTGAGGAAAGGTATTTGTTCCCCCAACACCTCTTTGAAAATTTGTTTATCCAATGAACCAGAACATCACCTGGCAAATCCCACAGAGATAATGAGACAAAGGACTGACACATATGACACGTATTGATGAGGAAGCCAGGAGGGCCAGTGAGGAGGAAAAAAGGGCATGAAAACCCAGAAACCAAAACGACAGAGTTGTGGATGTGAGCTGAACCCACTTCATATGTGGACAAAATTACAATCTTAGTTTTTAGCTCAATTGTCTTATCTTTTAAGGCTATAGCAGGGGTGAATTAGAGCCAAAAG
This sequence comes from Pongo abelii, assembly GCF_028885655.2. Lineage (NCBI taxonomy): Eukaryota > Metazoa > Chordata > Mammalia > Primates > Hominidae > Pongo > Pongo abelii. The sequence goes on from NC_072007.2 coordinate 39,895,407, forward strand.
GCCAAACCTAGCCCAGCATATATTTTTGCAAACAAAGGTTTATTGGAACACACTGGATCCATTCATTTACATATTGTCCGTGTGCTTGCTTGCTACTTTGTCAGAGTGGAGTGGTTTTGACCAAGACCCCCGTGGCTATAAAGCCTCAGCACTTGGCTCTTCATGGAAAAAGTTTGCTGATCCCTGCTCTCCAGGAATCGCTGTGGGTGCATTTCCCTGAGATAGGCTTTGAGAAGGCAGAAACTGCTGAATATGCCGCACACTGCAGTTGAGGTTCAGCTTCTCAGCTCTTTTTGCTGTATGTGAAGTGACAGCCAGGTTTCCACCAGGGTCTAATGAATCATGAGGGGAGGTCTAATGAATCATGAGGGGAGGTCCAATGGGCAGCAATTTCTCATTGCCTGGGTTCACCTCTGGATGTGGGAATCAGCGACAAGTAGGTGACTAACGGGAAGGACATCCAGGAAAGAGAGAGAAGAGAGATGAGGCGAGACGAAACTTTATTCCTCCTAAGAGTTCTCCAGAGTCTTTCGACATTTTAACTACTAGAGGACAGAATTCTGCTTGCTAGTATTTAGCGAATTGAATTTTGTCCTTAGAGACGTGCACACTGCTCCCATTGACTTCAATGGGAGTAATGGGCCATTTGGTTCCGCGACATCTGTGTTGGCTTCAGGCTATTTAACAAACTCCTAAACAAATCCCAATAAAGTGCTATTTAATGGGTACTTAATTCTGGTGTAGGGGTGGGTGCTAAGCACACCTAAGTCCTTTCTTTTCCTTTAGGTTTACTAAGTTTCCTCCTTTTTATGGTGTGATAATTACTAAAGGCAAGAACCCTGAGTCAAGCAGTATAAAACCCACTCACAGTCACAAGGCTTCTGCTTTTATTGATCTCAGTTGGCCTGTTTATTCTCTGGGTTCCAATTTAATGGCTCAATTGATTATTCATTTACATTTTTAACATCTTTGTGGGCAAAAATCATTTTAACTTGAATCATCTCTCAATGGGTGACATATGAAATCATTTTGGATTGTCAATTTCAACAAGTATCTATTGAGTTACTGAGCACAGGTGAACTTGACAAAGATGAAAAGGACATTTCAGTTTCTTGTAGAAGATGATGGAAACGATAGTTTGGTGTTTGCTTTGAAAAATGGATGTCACATATGTGTGGCTCACCTGACGTCAGAGAGTGGTTAGAATATCAAATTTTCTGTCATTTACTTACTAATTATATTTTGTCTAAATACAATTTGAAATCTACAATGCCCAGGTCTTTAGTAGAACTCTTTCTTAAATTAAATCCAGGAGTTTCAATATTATTCATTGGTATGTTTTCCTTTTAGATGGTCCAGCTTTGCTGTAGAAATGATGAGAGATGATTATACTACAGAGTTCACAACATAATGAAATATAGCTTGATTTTATGAGCTCACAAAATTTCCTGTTTAGCAAAAGTAGGCAACATGCAAGATCTAACCACACTTATGTTTACAACATGATATTCTTTTTCAAAGCCCTTTAAAATATGCGTGTGGATTTGATTAGATCATGATTTATTCCTTCGCAGCAAGCAGGTAAAGTTCTAAAAATATGGCTGCTTGTAGCTTATTCTTCTTGATAGGACTGTTTTGAATACAATATTTATAAAATATATACCCACTCACTTAGAATCTTCACTTCTTTCTAAAATGAGATGAGGCACAAGAAAATACATAAGTGCATATTTCCAACCACACTCGTCACTTTTATCTGACAATACAAAATGGAACCAGAGTTTAACATCAAAAAGGAGGCACGTATTCATCCTTTGAGGAATAGTAAACTGCTAGTGCTTGGCCAAAGGGGCAGTGGAAAGCGAAATCGTATTGCAAAGTTTGACAGTGTTTCACTTTACTAACTTTCACTTGTAATTTTCATAATCTTATTACAAAATGTATAGATCAAAGAAAGCAACTCATTTCAACTCTTGGAGAAAAAAAAAATTCAGACAATCAATGGTATTATTCTATCCATGTGGAATTACTAAACTCTTTCCTCTATGTCAGGTTTATGACAGGTAGCAGATTATAAACATAAATAAGATAAAATTAGGATGCTTAGAAATTTCCAGTCTTACAGACATGTAAACAGACTTGAAATATTACTTGAGGTTCAGTGCTTTTGCTTCCAAAGTGCTAGTGAACCCTCTGGTGGCCTCAGAGAGCTTTAAGGAAGAGGGAAATTTGCATGCGGTAATGGAGAATGAGGGAGTTCACCACCGTGAAGGTCGTGCAAAGGATCATCCAAAGTGAGGGGCCAGCCTCAGAAAACAGGAGTCAGGAGAACATGGGGATATTGAAGAAATGATAGACTCTTCATCACAACTCATGTGAGAGTATAGGCAGTGAGGGAAGCTAGTGCCTGGGTTAATGAAAATGAAAATGGCTGGATGATGAAGAGTTTTGAATTAGAAGAAATTTAACTTTATTATGTGGACAATGGAGGGTCACTGCCTGACTTTAAATAAAAAGGGGCCTGAACTCTGAAAAATTCTGGACAATAAGCAGAAAGCAGAGGGGTGGTGCCAGTAAAAGAAAGTTCAAATGGGAGTGTGTCAGAGAAAGTGGCTGATGAGGACTGGACTCCAAGCAGGCATATTTCCATCCTGCACCCTGAACAAGCAAGTGGAGCAAGCTTTATTAAGCACTCATCAATGGGGATTCATAGTCCCTTTCCCATGACATAATCCACTCTATTGGTAAAACCTCTAAATGAATTCCTCTTTGTTAACTTACATTAGAAACTTTTCTAAACATTTACATAGCTACTTATCAAGTTGGAATCATATTCCATGGTCATTTTCAATTGTGGTCATAGTCTTATTAGAGCTGGAAAAATGAAAATACATGTTTAATATTGTGATTGGATTATAACATATATTGATAAGGTGATATTTCTTTAAAAAAAAGTTCCCCTATATTTGATGATAAAAGGATCATTAGAAAGGATCAACAAACAAAAAGAAATGTGAATTATATACATATGCATTGTCAAATTACTTTAGAATATTCAGTTAGCTTTATATAAAGGAGCATTTTTATGTGCTCCATCTGATGAGTTTAATGCCTATTTGATACTTTCATTCTCTTTGTTCAGAGCCGACATGGTCAGGTGGGGTCTTGTGTGAGTCCCATACCTGTGCTGTCTTCATACACCACGGTCACTGTTTTCCAGTTGTAATAGAGGACCAGATCCAGGATCGCCCTGCTGATAGCTGCATAATCTGGGTAAAGGTTGATGTAAAACAAATCTTTGTTGTCCACCGAGGGGTGTTTCCAGCGGGTCTGTATGTGTGGAACTTCGAGAGCATTGCAAATAGACTGCACAGCACTGACGGAGGAGCTATGGGAAGGGCCAAAGAGAGCAGCCACACCAAGAGCCAGCTGGTCACATGCTGATGCCCAACGACAAGGAGAGGATGGGGAGGGAGAGCAGGGAAAGGGGGAGAGAAAAAGAGAGTTCTATGAATTTAATTTTTTCTTTCATGATTCCTCTTTTTAACGCAACTATTGAAAAATCTTTTACAATCCCTGTCTGTATATTGAGGAAATATGGTTGGTCCAACTTCCAACTTTCTTGAGCTACTAATATACTGATAGATGTAAACTTAGAACTGATTAGCAATATACCACAAGGCCAACTCCCTGCTGGTCTCACTTTATTACCTTTAATCAGATGGAGTCTAAATCCCTTGCTTGGTATGGTGTTACCTGAAAGCACTCCTAGTTTCCAACAAACCCTTTGTCAACGAATGTTGTATGAATTAAGTTCTGTCATGCAGCAGGGTTGCATTGAAAATATTAATGTGGTTATAAAATTAATGTAGAACCTGTGGATAACTACAAAGTACTTTAGCTTCTATCTTTCCAAAACTCAGAAAGAAGTTCCAGGTTAATGAAATACTGCTAAAGAATGTTCATAAGCAGTGCTGATGTCTAATTAATTTTCGAATAATGAAATAGCATAGCTTAAAGGGATCTCAGAAGACATTTTGTCCAACCCACTCACTTCATAGACAATGGAGAGAGTCATGGCCACTGGACAGGAGCTTTAGCTCAACATCAGGCCTCTTTCTACCCCAGTGTCAGCTGACAGGTAGCCTAAATAAATCAAGTCAGTATCTATTGAAAAAGTTACTTATAACATAAATGTATTTTTCTCATTATAAGAATATAAGCACTCACTGAGAGAATTTAGAATATTTAAAATGTAAGGATAAAAAGGCTCTGTGATTAATCCTATCATTTTGGAATAATATCTACTAATATTTGGGAAAATTAGAATCATTGTATAAATACAGTTTGATGTATTGCTTTCTTTAACACTATAGCATGTCTGTTTTTCAAGTCATTACAAATTCTCCTAAAGCATATTTTTAGTGTCTGTAGAATAGACCATTCCGTAGGTGTGTCATCATTTATTTAAACATTCCTATAGTATTAAACATTTGGCTCATGCCTGTAATCCCAGCACTTTGGGAGGCTGAGACAGGCAGATCACTTGAGGTCAGGAGTTCGAGACCTGCCTGGCCATCATGGTGAAACCCCATCTCTACTAAAAGTACAAAAATTAGCCAGGTGTGGTGGTGTGCACCTGTATCCCCAACTACTTGGGTGGCTGAGGCACAAGAATTGCTTGAACCTGGGAGGCAGAGGTTGCAGTGAACTGAGATAGCACCACTGAACTCCAGCTGGGGTGACAGAGCGAGATTCTGTTTCAAAAAGCAAACAAACAAACATCCCCCAAAACATTTAAGCTGCTCCTAATTTTTGGCTATTATAAATAATATTATAGCACTTACCTTAGCTCTTATATTTTTCTCTGCATCTTATGCTACTTTCTAAGAGTAGATTTAAAGAAGTTAAGTTACCAGTTATAATTAAGGGGTATAGATAGTTTGAAGTCATTTGAAACATTAACCAAATTCCCTTCCAGAAAGGTTGGGGCAGTTTGCCCTCTACAGCCATGTAAAATAGTGTCTATTAATCTTATGTTGGCAGGAATTAAATAAAAGCTTAAACACACTTTCAAATTTATATTTTAATTCTACAAATTTAGAGCTGTCATCAGATAATTAAATGTCAAATTAGCTAAATTAATACATAAAATTGTATTGAATAATATCATTTTACAAATAAAAATAGTTCGAAAAATGATATGGCTCTGTAGTTACCTGCCTTAATTCAGACAGAATAACTGATACAACTTTGATAGCCATATTGCAGGTATCTAACGAACAGCAAATATTTACAAGAAAAACTTTCTGCTACTTTGCTCTTTGGTAGTGAATTACTGCATTAACTATGAAGATGTACAGTTTTGTGCATTACGTGCTGGAAGTGTAAACTGTCATTGTCTTCAGAAGCTTATTTTCTGGTTAGGTTTTCATTATTTAGCCACAGAAAATGAGAGTGTGGGAGTGTGTGAACTGTTGGTCTATCCAACATAAGCAATGGATTGAGATTCCTGTTAATATTTAGCTCTGGGATACTAATATTACTTGACAGAAAATCAATCCTTTTGAATTCTGTTTGCCAGCAAATTACCAGTTTTAAGACGCTCTGGGGGTGTTTAATTGACAAGTATGCCAGGTACTTTGGACCACAGGAAAGCTTTCAATTTTTATGTGGCTAGAGTTCCATTGCTAAATGTGGTTGGCTTTCTACAGTATTTGCTCAACAATGTGTAGGACTGTTTGTGTCTGTTTGCATAGGTGTATGTGTGTAAGAGAGAGAGATGAGAGAAAGAAAAGTGATAGATCTATCTCTACATTATAGAGATAATTTATGTGAGGATAATGATAGACTGGATTAAGAAAATGTGGCACATATACACCATGGAATACTATGCAGCCATAAAAAATGATGAGTTCATGTCCTTTGTAGGGACATGGATGAAATTGGAAATCATCATTCTCAGTAAACTATCGCAAGGACAAAAAACCAAACACCGCATGTTCTCACTCATAGGTGGGAATTGAACAATGAGAACACATGGACACAGGAAGGGGAACATCACACTCCGGGGACTGTTGTGGGGTGGGGGGAGGGGGAAGGGATAATATTAGGAGATATACCTAATGCTAAATGGCGAGTTAATGGGTGCAGCACACCAGCATGGCACATGTATACATATGTAACTAACCTGCACATTGTGCACATGTACCCTAAAACTTAAAGTATAATAATAATAAAAAATAAATAAATAAATAAATAAAAACAAAAAAAAATTTATGTGAGGATAGCTTGGAAACTTTAAAATGCTGTATAAATACACAGTTTTATTATTCGTCCATAGACAATTTTGACCTAATATGATATCTCAAAGTCTACCCATCTTTAAAAAGAAAATATTTTTATACCTAAGTCATGCCATAGATATAAAAATATTATGTTGTTAATTTTTGTTGTTTTGTTTTTGAGATGAAGTCTCGCTCTGTCACCCAGGCTGGAGTACAGTGGTGCAATCTTGGCTCACTGCAAGCTCTACCTCCCGGGTTCATGCTATTCTCCTGCCTCAGCCTGTGGTAGCTGGGACCACAGGCGCCTGCCACCATGCCCGGCTACTTTTTATTGTATTTTTAGTAGAGACAGGGTTTCACCGTGTTAGACAGGATGGTCTCGATCTCCTGACCTCGTGATCCACCTGCCTCAGCCTCCCAAAGTGCTGGGATTACAGGCACGAGCCAGTGTGCCCTGCTATGTTGTTAATTTTTTATCTGTGCTCCTAAGAAAATAGGTTTTACATTTTGTTGGCAAAGAACACTAGAATTCTTGCAGAAGGCTGTATCAGGTGGACACAACCTATGATCTAACTAGATTAATTCTGTATGGAAACAACCAGCATTTAGTTACCTGGAAATCAGCATAAACATGGTGTTCATTGTATTTCATTTATTTGTGCGTATTTAGTAGGCAAGGATTCTTCTCTGAGGCGAAGAACCCCTCCTAATCTGGGGTGATGAGTGGCCTTTGTTTCCACATAAACACATTTATTTAGTGACTAGATAGTGTCCCTGTTAGAAGCCAACCCTCAACTATACGGAATGTGATCTTACTTCAAAGACTTGTCCTAATATTGTCTAGAAGATGTCTAAACAAGCCCCACAATTCCGAATGAATCTTTCCGTGAGAGAAACCTTGCAGCCAACATATGAATTAGATTACTTTTTAGGCTAGGCACTTGGCTTCAGTTCAGAAGAAAAAGAGGATCGGATGTAGACGTTGCTCTCACAGGTTTAATCTTCATATTTCTATGATTTTGTGGAAAAGAGTAAAAAAAGGTTGAGAGGATGCTAGGTAAACTCAGTAGTTTGCCACCTGTTAAAATTCAGGGTGTGAGTTATGTGTGTCCTGGGCATTTCCACATGCTCAGTGGATGTGACCTTCCACAGTGTTTTATTTGACTGCACCGCACGATTTCATGGTGGTATCTCAGCTTCAGGAAGGAAAACAGATCAAGCTTGACATTTTCCATTCACAGCTGAACTAGTTAATCATAGAGTGGAGGGCACTGAAGGGTAAGCTCATCAGAAAGGCCCAGAAAACAGTGCTCGGCAACGTCCATTAGGTTAGTTCAGATTGCATTGATCAGTGACATCAAAGACCCAGATTTCCCGTGACTCATTTGCACAAAGATGCCCGCTTTAAAAGAGGGCAGGTAGCAAAAAGAAGGTGACTTGGAGAGCAGACATATCACCCAAAGAAGCTTTTAAAAGTGGGAAAATAGTTACCTCTCCGCGAGGCTTCAAAACTATCAAAAAGGTTAATTCTCTGGATGTCATAGGTTAATGTGGTGTTAGGCATCAGGGTTCGGTTTCTGTTAATGCTGGTGACTGCAAACTTGAAAGCTAATTCTTCAACATTAACAGGCTCATTTTCCACTGTTTCAAAAATCCCTCCTGCAGAAGCAAAAGAGATGCATGAGAAGCATTAGTCACATGGTTCACATGTAATTTTTTTTTTTTTTTTTTTTTGAGACGGAGTCTCGCTCTGTCACCCAGACTGGAGTGCAATGGCACGATCTTGGCTCACTGCAACCTCCGCCTCTGGGTTCAAGCGATTCTCCTGCCTCAGCCTCCCGAGTAGCTAGGATTGCATGTGTGCACTACCATGCCCGGCTAATTATTGTATTATTAGTAGAGACGGGGTTTCACCATGTTGGCCAGGCTGGTCTCGAACTCCTGACCTCAGGTGATCCACCCGCCTCGGCCTCCCAAAGTTCTGGCATTACAAGCATGAGCCACCACACCCGGCCAGCAAAAAGAAGAATGTAAATATACAAATAAAAGACCCCAAATGATAAATAGTGGAATGGTCAGAGCAGATCCCAAATCCAGGGCTAAAAGTGAAGTTTATCAGCATGTGCCACATGCAGATAAATAGGACTAACTGTATATGTATGCTTAAGATTTTAAATCCAGTGTTGGACTGTATACCATCTCTCAGATGGCAAATGTATTCCAAATATTTAGTGGCATAAAAGTGTAACTGATAATATGGTGGAGAGCGATTTTCTGTGATGTGGACAAGAATTGCACCGTGCTTGACCTAAACATAATTTGAGCTGTATCCTTGTAGAACCATTCTTCTTTAAAATGAAGATCTTTCTATTCAGAAGCCTACATTCCAGACTCTAAGGGGATCATGCAGAGTCGATGGGATCAAAATGACACGTACATACTGTTAGATTTTTCAAGATAAAAATGTCCTTTTTTGTGCTTCATGGCTCAGAATTCTGAGATCATATTCTAGTACTTTCCAAAGTGCATAAGAATATTCAAAGAACTGTTTTTTTTTTCTTTTCTTTTTTTCTTTCTTTCTTTTCCTTTTTCTTTTTCTTTTTAGAAACTGTTTAGTCCAAAGCAAACCTGCATCTGGTAACTGAAGAAATATGTCCCTTCACTGAGCAAGTGCACATGTGCTAGGTAGGCTCTGGTGTCTTAAACATGAGGATCTCACTGCAAGTAACAGTACAAAATGTTAGTGCTTAAAGCCTCATCAGAGAAGGTAGCTCTGATTTTGCTTGAGACATTGATGTTTGATAGAGACAATGTAAGTGTTGTTAACTGTACAGTTCTTAGATGTTTTTTGAGAGATGTCCTAGGATTATTAATAGACACAGGGCCTACAGTGGAAGCTTTCTTAACCCATCTCCATTTAAGTTACTCCTTGATTGACCAATACTCCTCATTTCTTTTGAAAATACATGTTAACTGATGCTCATGGAATGCTAAATACTTGTAACTTGCAGGCTAACTATATATATATATATATATATATATTTTTTTTTTGAGATGGAGTCCTGCTCTGTTGCCCAGGCTGGAGGGTAGTGGTGCAATCTTGGCTCACTACAACCTCTGCCTCCCAGGTTCAAGCGATTCTCCTGCCTCAGCTACCTGAATAGCTGGGATTACAGGCATGCCTGGCTAATTTTTGTATTTTTAGTAGAGATGGAGATTCACCATATTGGCCAGGCTGGTCTCAAACTCCTGACCTTGTGATCCGCCTGCCTCAGCCTCCCAAAGTGATGGGATTACAGGCATGAGCCACCGTGCCCGGCCCAGGCTGCTATTTTTTATCTATTCTCACGATTGAGTGATCCCTTACCAAAAGTCAGTTGTAGGTTTTACCTAACTTGTCTATACTAGATTGATTTACAAGTGCTCTCAGCTCTCTCTCCATTCAAAGGGGAAAAAAAAGAATATAGAAAAAGTCTGAAACGAGAATCAGAAATACTCATCATGTGCATGATTTATGTGCATTTTTTGTTAGAAAGGGAACTCCAATGGACAGACTCTAATTCAAAGAAATTACCCTGATCCTACTTTGAAAAAAGTGCAATAAACAAATACACATCTGTAATGTTCCTGCTGAAATAACTTTATTAAATAACTAACTACAGTGCTGGGTTGTGAAAGCTAAGATGGTTTATAGTGAATTATTTTGGCTCCTTTTGGAAATATTTCTGGCTTTTGTAGACTGATAATATGGGGCATTCAGGTATAGATAATTTCCCTGGCTTCTGAGAAATCATAGTTGAAAACTATATGACAATACACCTACTATGTACCCACAAAAACTGAAATTAAAAAAAGGAAAATTACATGATAGAGTTATTCGGTAATGTTAACCTTTACCTAAGGAGCCATTTAAGACCTTTATTTGAAATGAATGTAAGGAAAAATGTTGCTGTTCAAGTGAATTTGTGTTTTACTTTTGTCAGACAATGGTAGGGAGAGACTTTGGAGTTGATTTTCAGTTTCTCTCAGAAATGTTGGTGGATACTCAACAGTGAGATGACAAGATGATGAAAAAGACACTTGGTCACCAGAAGGTGGACATAAGGCCGTCTTACTGCCACCATCTAGGTGACCCATACAGAGGGCTGCCTGGTGATAGGGCTTCCACAGTAATTATTAACAATGACTTGTTTACTTGTCTATCTCCTCAGCCCCACAGGGAGAGCCCACATGTAGAGAGACTGTGTCTTACTCAGAATCAGCATCCTTGGGGAGACCAAGGCATCTTTAAGGTGTTCAGGCTGCAGCTATTTAGGGGAAAAGTCAATCACTGGCATGGATGTGAGCACCATTAATCTGTGTAGGGTAGGCTGCTTGGAGGAAACAAATACCTGAATAGGAAACAGAAATTCTGAATTTTGAAACCTGATCTACCTACTTCCTCTTTGAGAAGGATTTTTAAGTATCAGAAAGAAAATTATTATGAAATAGCTCTTTTACATATGTTTAATTACACTTTATAACATTCAAGGCAGGAGGTTTTTTTTTTCCCATTTTTATAAATGAAAAAGTGAACAAGAAGATTACACATTACATTCTGCTTATTCAAAGTCACAGTCTTGTCTGGGACTGACTCAGGTGTCTGAATCTCCAAAAAATATAAATGTTTTCATTTCATCAAGTTATTTCTGTTGTTCTTTATCTCATATATGTGAGCTAATAATGTTGTCTTGCTTCCCTTGGAGAATTGCTCTATAAAGCAATGAGAAAATGTAATCAAAGTGCCCTGAAAACTCAAAAATTCCCTAGAAATAAGTTTTTTTATTATTGTACCAGGATAATGGAAATAAAAAGAGGAGTTGGCACCAACTGGTGAACTGACTACTTGCCTCAAAATTATTCTTTTGCTATATAGTTGTCTATCAAATAAGGTTTAAGGGAATTACAAGTGTTTTCGTTATGTGCTTGGGTAGTGTGTAGGTGAACTGTTTTGTCACTTTCAGAGCAATTTTTTTTTCATTTTTTCATCAAACAGGCATTATGAATGGTGTCATTAGCTCAAGACCCCATCACACTCTCTTTCTCCAAGAGAGGGTTGCTGATAAATGCCAAAAATCTACTGTGGTATGAGGTATATAGAAAGCTGGAGATGTACCAAAAAAGTGAGATCTGACAGAAACAGGAGAAAGTTATTAATAGGAGCCAGACCATTACCTCACATGTGGGCAGACTGTTTAAGGATCAGTCACTTCCTCCCTCCTTCTCCTCCCCATAGCTTCAGATACAACAAAACGAGATGTAGAGTCTTTAATAAGCAGAATAAAGGGGCACATACGTTGGGGCCCTTGCATAATTTTCTCCTTCCGTCTTTCCTTCTCTCCTTCTTGTTCTCTCTTTCCCTTTCTTTTTTTCCTTTCCTTTCCTTTCTCTTTTCTTTTCTTTCTTTCTTTCTTTCTTTCTTTCTTTCTTTCTTCTCTTTCTTTCTTTTCTTATTTCTTTTTCTTTCTTTCTCTTTCTTTCTTTCTTTCTTTCTTCCTTTCTTTCTTCCTTCCTTTCTCTTTCTTTCTTTCTTTCCTTCCTTTCTTCCTTCCTTCCTTTCTTTCTTTCTTTCTTTCTTTCTTTCTTTCTTTCTTTCTTTCTTTCTTTCTTTCTTTCTTTCTCTCTCTCTCTCTCTGCCTCCCTCCCTTCCTCCATTCCTCCCTTCCTCCCTTTTTACTTCTTTTATATAATAATTGTGAGTGTGAGCTGTCAATGAGACGTCTGAAGGTTTTAGGGGTCTTCCTGTTGTGAACCTCTGGCCTCATTCATTTGGAGGCCCATTGGTTTGAGATGAGAAATTCTTACCTTGTTCATCCCTCTGTTCCTCTTCCTGTCTCTGTCTCTTATTTGAGCTGAGCTGACTTCTACACCTAACAATGCTGTGGACCATGGAAGGGTTAGGAAATTGAAATAAAAATCTAGCTTAGGCTCAAGGAAGAGAGGCAAAGTTGTCCCCTCTCCTTATATTTTTGAAATTTCCCAAGCCAGGGCAGTGGGTGAAGGGAGAAAGCAGGACTCTGAGAGCTCAGGATGAAGGACAAGCTTTTTCATTCTGCTATAATTCTTGAGAGAAGTAGTGCATGGCAGATGGAACACAGGAGGGTGAGAAACCTCAAATTCGGCAGGCCTGGGTTGTCCACCTTCTCTTTCATTGTTCATGTGTACCTGAAGCATGAGAAGTATTGTTAAACTATTTTTTGTCCTTTCTATGTCGTAGATCAGTTTGAGGGAGTACAGATCACGTGCCAGTCTTTATAGACTGGAAATGGTTGGGCAGTAATCCTCTGTCTGATCATCATTAGGAAGCTTGATCAAGGGTCAAGGTGCATGCTTAATATCCACCTCCCCAGCCTCTTCTCCACCTCACCCACCATTGTCCAAGCAAAGGGTCGGAAAGTGAAAGAAGCTGGGCTTTTTTTTTTGAGTAATGAGTCTGTCTTCTTATGTGAATATTTGTGCCATTTAAAATGATAAGGGTAAAATCATACTGCTTGTAAATACCAGAATAGATAAGAATTCTGAAAAATTAATGCTTTTTTATTAATACATGTTCGTATTTAGGATTTACTTATGAGGACCTTGTCCTGATTGCTCCCACTGTACTTTTCCGGGAAGCATAGATGTTGGTACAAATAATGCTGATGCTAAACTGGTCTGTCCTTCATACTCTGTGTTCCCTCACCTGAGACAAGGTGCCCCATATGGTCACTAAACAAAGGGTATGAGAAAATAATGCCTGTGCCTACATTCTGGAGTAGCTTTGAAACTCAGACACAACTTGCTTTTTTGGTAAGTCACTGTTATGGACGGAATTGCATCCTCCCTCAAATTTATATGTTGCAGGCCTCACCCCTGGATCCTCAAAATGTGACTGTATTTGGAAATAGTGTCTTTAAAACAGTGACTAGGTTGCAATGAGGTGGCTAGGGTAGGCCTTAAACCACTCTGACTGGGCCTTATAAGAAGGAAAAAGCTGGACACACAGAGATATACCAGGGACTTGTGCACACGGAGGAAAGGCCATGTGAGGGCCCAGCAAGAAGGAGGCCATCTGCACGTCATGGAGAGAGGCCTCCAGAGAAACCAAACCTGCCAACACCTCCATCTTGGACTTCCAGCCTCCAGAACTGAGAGAAATTGTCTGTTGTTTAAGCCACCCAGTCTACGGTCTTTTTTGTTTGTTTGGTTTTTTGTTTTTGTTTTTACAGCAAACCTAGCATAGACTAGTACATTTATCAGCATCTTTTTTTTTTTTTTTTTGAGATGGAGTCTTGCACTGTCACCCAGGCTGGAGTGCAATGGCGCCATCTCGGCTCACTGCAACCTCCAGCTCCTGGGTTCAAGCAATTCTCCTGCCTCAGCCTCCCTAGTAGCTGGGATTACAGGCATGCACCACCACAACTGGCTAATTTTTGTATTTTTAGTACAGAGAGGGTTTTGGCATGTTGGTCAGGCTGGTCTTGAACTCCTGACCTCAGGTAATCCGCCCGCCTTGGCCTCCCAAAGTGTTAGGATTACAGGTGTGAGCCACCATGCCCAGCCAACATCTTCTTCCTTTTTTTTCCCAAGGGCTTTGAAATTGAAAATAATTTTAAAGGAACTCACATATATTCAAGTAATATTCTCTTCTAACAAGATTGTGACTTTACAGCACAGTAATTTAAGATAAGCCAAGAGGAATTCGCTTGAAATCTTGGTTTAGACAGCACAGTTCCGTCACCACAGGAGCATTTCTGTCTGTTTTGGGTAGACTCTTGAACCAGTGAAGTGCAGCGAAGATGTAGGCAGTTGTGTTTTGTGACTACCTAAACACAGATGGAAGCCACAGCTGGCAACATCCTGTGCACCCAGCAGGTGGCCTTTAAGGGGGGATGATGGGTGCAATGAAGGGTTGCCATAAAGGATTTTGGGTTGTGCCACATTAATTCCATCTAGACTTACAGGAGAATTGTTCTCAATCACAATTCTACAACTGCTGGGTCAACAACATAATCATTGTAGGCAAAGGGTAACACTTAGAGAAGGCTAAGGTCAATGATGTGCTATTTGTGAAGACACCCAAGGTAAACCCACAGCAATGGCTTCCAAACTTTCCCTTAATCCCACACCACATGGAGAGAATCATAATGTCAAAGGGGTGGAATTCAGCAATCTTAATATGAAAAAAACCATGCCTGGCTCTAGGTCTTACTGACTGACCTTTTTTTAGGTTCCAAGGATACTTCCTAACCTGCTTTTCAATCACTGTTTCCATGGAACAGGGAGCTATCCGAATCAACTCAGTGTAACATGGTGGAAATTGAAGCCATTGTTGTGGGTAAGAACCTTAAACAGAGACAATTCCACTGTTGCCTACTGATTCCATCTGTCTCTAGATGAGGCCTGTGCTGAGATATTAGTGAAAGTATTAAATTTACCCTCTTCTTCCCAAAAGGAATTTCAGACGATGTTTCATTGTGGCAGAGAATCCATCTCATTTAATGATGGAAAAAACAAAAAAACCACAGGAAAATAATGGTTTTCTATTTTATTCCTCTCAAAGGAATATATTGTTCTGACTCAACTTACCTTGTAATGGTAAATATATTCCAATGATAACCATTTCAGAAATGCAATAAAATTACAATCCACCTATATTTACTTGTTGTTGTTGTTCTACTTCATTTCATGGTTATATATATCATGTCCATGATTCTACTGAATAACTCACTCATCCAATGATTTGTTCATTTATTTCCTCATTTATTTGTAAAATGCCTAGCCAGATACTGTGTGAGGCACTGGGATGTGCCAGTGAGCAAGAGATACACATCTGACTTTTGGAGCTTTTATTTTAGAAGGGGAATTGGTCATGAACAGGAAGACAGGCATTGACATGTCAGAGTGAGAGGCGAGAAAAGTGCTTGCTGGGAAGGCAACTTTTGAGCAAAAGCCTAAAGATAATGAGAAAAGCACTCTGAAGATACTGGGAGAAGAGCGTTGCAGCTGGGGGAAATATAATGTCTAAGGTGGGAGCAGCCTAATGCTATTTTTGAGGAAGTGTGAGGCTGAAGTCGGGTGAGCTGGGCTTGGACTGGTAGAAGATGAGCTCAGAGAAGTGATGGGTGGATTGGAGCAGATCACAGAGGGCCTTAAGGGCCATCACAGGGCTGTGGGCTTTATTCTGGGTGAGATGGGAAACCACTGGCCATCTTTGAGCAGAGGAGTGAAATGATCTGACATACTTCAAGAGAATCAAGCTGGCTTCTGTATTAAGAATAGACTGAAGGGAGGAGAAGGGCAAGAGCAAAGCACGGGGAGATCTGCCCTTGGAGCTGTTGCAATAACACTATTGCAGTAAGAGTCTATTTCAATAATCCAGGTGAAAGATGATGATGGCTTTGTACAAATTAGTGGGATTGGGATGTGACAAAAAGTGGTTGAATTCTAGATAAAATCTGAAGGACTTTGGCAGGACTTGCTGATGACGCATAAGTGAGAGGAAGGGAGTCGAGGATAACATCAGGTTTTTGGCTTGAAATTGCCATTGACCAAGATGAGGAACAATGCAGGAGGTACTTGACTTGCGAAATGATTCTTTTGTGGTGCCTATTAGAAGTCCAAGTGAAGCCATCATCCTTAGCAAACTGATGCAGGAACAGAAAACCAAAGGCTACGTGTTCTCACTTATAAGTGGGAGCCAAATGATGAGAACACATGGACACATAGAGGGGAACAACACACATTGGGGCCTATTGGAGGACAAAGGGTGGGAGGAGGGAGAGGATCAAGAAAAATAACTAATGGGTGCGAGGCTTAATACTTGGGTGATGAAATTATCTGCACAGCAACCCCCCATGACACATATTTACCTACGTACAAAACTGCACATGTACCCCTGAACTGAAAATGAAAGTTTTTTTAAAAACAAGTCCAAGTGGAGAGGCCAGCTGTGGAGTTAGATATATCAGTCTGGATCTTATGGCAGAGAGGTTGGGCCTAGAGATAGAAATTTGGGAGTCACCACCATAAAGGTGGCATTTAAAGCCTTGAAACTGAATGGCATCACCCAGGAGTAAGTGTAGATTTAAAGAGGCAGATGGGTCACTTGAGGTCAGGAGTTTGAGACCAGACTGGTCAACATGGCAAAATCCCATCTGTATTAAAATACAAAAATTAGCCAAGCATGGTGGCACGCACCTGTAATCCCAGCTACTCAGGAGGCTGAGGCAGGAGAATCGCTTGAACTCGAGAGGCGGAGGTTGCAGTGAGCCGAGATCGCACCACTGCACTCCAGCCTGGGTGAGAGAATGAGACTCCATCTCAAAAAACAAACAACAAAACAATCAAAACCAGACAGAGACTGGAGTGATGCAGCCAGAAGCCAAGCAATGACTGAAGCCACCAGAAGCTGGAGGAAGCAAATAAATGAATTTCTCCCAGAGCCTTCAGAGAAAATAAGACCCTGCCAATACCTGGATTTCAGACTTCTGGCCTCTGGGATCTGTGAGAGAGTAAATTTCTGTCGTTCTAAGCCACCGTTGACGGTAATTTGTGATGATAGACACAGGAAACTAATGCAGTATCTCAATTGTCTTCAGAAAGTTTTTATATTGGTCACTTTTAATTATTGCATTTCTTTCCTCTTTGTGAAATGTTATTTTATTCAGTTCTTCAAATAGCAATTTTTAACTCTGTAGCATGATTTTGCAAATATGGCACATAGTTGTACTGTACAACACATTGAGTTTTTATGTTTATGATATTTTCCTATTCTGAATGTGACAGTGCCAAGGTACTGTATGTATTCTAACAAAGATCACTTGCTCCCTTAACTAACTTCTATGTGCCTGTTGTGACAATCTGTGAGGTCATCCAGGAAGAAAGGTAAAACCATTAGCTGACAATCAAGACATGGAAAGCGTTTGTAGTGTTGACTCCTGTTTTGCATTCCTGTGGAATAATAACCATTCCAGAAGCTATCAATAGAAAACAAGATGGCAATTTGATCTATTCCTTTGCTGATAGCTGCTCCTTAAATATACAATATTCTATTGCCTCTCTTTATTGCCACATCCATAATTCTAGTTTATTACATCATAAGCAATTTACTATAGGCCTATATTTACTGCACCTTTAATTCCAAAGCTACAGATTTAAATTCTAAGATTCCCTTAGATAAATGCTCTCTTCCTCACTCAGCTTTCCTATTTTTGTTTTATCTTTGGAGCTCAACACATTCTTGGTAAAGATCCCATGCTAGATGGATTTGGATGGGAAGCAGGTGTTTCTTGACCTGATGGAAAGTGAATGGACAGAAGAGATTGGATTTTTACCTTTCAGAAAGTCCCAGCCAAGAACAGAGCTGTGGTTAAGGACAAGGACAGCTTCAACTGTGAACTGGCTCTAACTCAATCTGCTGTAACTGCCTTCAGATATTAGTATCATTTGAGGAGGGAGAACGGGGTTTGATGTCACCCTTGAGACAATAACCACATCCAGGCTCACTCTTTGATGCCTTAAAGAGATTTACATTAATTCACTAGGAATGGCCTTTGAGGAATAAGAAAATATGTAGCAAGGAATTACGGATGTACTTCAGAGGGTAGCTAGTAAGAGAAAGGCCGTGGATTATGGGCAGTTTAGTAAATACTATTAGTAATTTTCCTTAATAAATTTGTGTTGCACTATAAAAACTACCCAAAGCCAAAGTTACTCTTATTCCAGTGTTATTCAACACTCAGTTTAACTCATAAAACATTATTAGCCATCTATTAATATCTAAGACTATGCTAGGAGGAGTGGAAAATACAAACATGAAAGATGCTTGATTCCTGCCCTCAGCAGAGCTTCTAGTCTTTTGGGACATGTTGCATTACTGGTGTAGAGTACAGAAAAAGGAAGTAGGTATAGCAGTCAATTATTCTATCAACAAAGCAAAAAGCCTGCTTTTTGTCTCCTCCTATGTGGAATCTTTCCTGATTCCTCCAGCCAAAGGTGAACTCTCCCTTTCTTTTGGTAACATAAAATCTACTACATATTTCAAGGAATTTATTTTGGTATAAAATAAGCCTACATCCTGCTCTGCCTGTTCCTTGAAGATCAGGACAGTGTTTATTGAAATGTGCCTTCTCCTTCAGAGCTAAATACAGTGATTTGGTCATAGTATGTTGTCCCCAGTAAATGGTCCTTCAGTTGAACTTATTCTCCTCCTTGTGCCTTAACACTATGCCTCACAAAGTAGTTCGTTCTGCCAAGAGAGAGGCCTTCGAGATACATAGGAAAGATGGAGGGTGGTTATTGAGGTCTGTAGTGAGACTGCCTGACTTTTTCCATGACTGTCTTTTTAGCAGTGATTTCTCACTCTCTCCCAACAATCATGGCCCATTGTCCCCAAGCACTTGCAAAGCTTACTTTTCATCAGGCTGCCAGCCCCTTAATATCATGGAGGTATGGCTCATCTCCTGTTCAACAGCAGATTTCAGGCAAGAACCAGGAATATTGCCAAAGAAATCATGCCAAACTTTTATTCTTATGAAAGTCTGTGATCACTTTGATGTCTCTTGACAGCAGTTATAGTTTTAGCTTTTAACGTCTCATTTAAATGACGCATATTCATGCTGAAGAGCTCATGATTCTATTTATCTCTTTATTAATTAAGTGAATGGAATAAGACAAGTTCACAACCTGTGGTTCCAGGGAAGCTATATTATGTGTTGCATCCCAATTTTCTAGTTTTCTTCTTCTGTATTTCTGTTGTTTCTCAACCTGAAATTTCTTGCTGAGAAGAAGATATTGCTGTTAAAGATTAGAACTGATGTTTAAAGCCAAAATAAATGGAGGTTCACAGCTCCCACGGAGCAGTATCTACTGATGTGTGTGCATATATGTTGCCCATGAGATCTTATACATAGAGAGTTTAGTGGTCAAATATGCTTGGGAGGCACTGCTTCATTTCATCCTTCTTAAAAATTCACACCACACAATAACATTTGTCTCTCAGAAGTCCTTCAGCAAAGAAAACAATTTGAGTGTTTAACTCAGTATCCCCCAAATTCATTTGATGATAGGACAGTTTTCCTTGTGATTGTGACATGCAGTGGAATTGTTGTCTTAAGAAACACTTTTTGAAAAGTTTGATCCATAGATTTACTCTCTTTGGGACTGACTAAAATAATTTGCAGTCTTAAATATTGTTCTTGTGCTCATTTTAATGAAAAGTTAGACGTCAGGTTCTCGATCAGAAATAAAACCTCTAATTATGACACTACTTTTTATCTAATTCATATCAGATTTATACCATCAAATCTTACCTCATCTTTTCATTTACAAAAATACCTAAGCATTAAGATGGTTTGTATGTCTATGAAAAACAGCATCTTTTAATCAATCATATCTCACAGATATGTTGCTGGTAAGGTGCATGTCCTTGACATTTAATGTAAATATTTAAAATGCATTCGCTATATTCTTTTCTTTCTTTCTTTCTTTTTTTTTGTGAGACGGAGTCTTGCTCTGTCACCCAGTCTGCATTGCAGTGATGCAGTCTTGGCTCACTGCAACCTCTGGCTTCCGGGTTCAAGTGATTCTCCTGCCTCAGCCTCCTGAGTAGCTGGTACTACAGGTGTGTGCCACCACACCCAGCTAGTTGTTGTATTTTTAGTGGAGATGGGGTTTGCCATGTTGGCCAGACTGGTCTCAAACTCCTGACCTCAGGTGATCTGTCCGCCTTGGCCTCCCAAAGTGCTGGGATTACAGGCATGAACCACCGTGCCTGGCCTCTTCTTTTTCTTTCTTAATATTTTCCATTTGGTTTTTAAAACATCTCTGTATATTTCTAACTGTTTCAGTATTTGAAAATTTAAAAATAAACCCATCCTTTTAATAATATTTTTCATTTACTGATTTAAAAAATTGTGCAAAATGATACACTAGGCAACAACAGTGTTGTAGAACATCTAAAAAGGTTACAGAATCTCGGATGTAAGCATTTACACATTTACCAGACACTTTTCCTTTGAAGTGTCTGATTGAAACTCTGTATTTATTATTGTTCATAAGTTACCCCAGAATCCAGAAGGTAGTTCTGTTACTAATACCTTCCTAGATTGCTCTCAGTTTCTCTAAGATCCAAAACTTTAAAATGAACTGAGAGTTTGCATTGTCATGAATAATGAATGAGTTCGATGAAAGTTATTTCTCAGAGAAAATTTCTTTGTGAAGTAGTTAGGTCCCAGATGAAGAGAGATAAGCTTGACTAATACAGATATCCAAGAAAGCTTCAAGTTGATCGAAAATAAAGGACAGTTAAACGTCATATCACAGAGGGATCTGTGTTAGGAATGCGGCAAATAAGAACTTTTGGAAATACACACCATTTATTTTTAAATTAGTAACATCTGAAAGTCCACTTGACTGTCAATGCATATATTTTAAAATATGCTGCACTCTGTGAACTCCCACAATGGATATTCAAGGCATTTTTTTTTTCTTTTTTCTTTTTTTTTTGAGACGGAGTCTCGCTCTGTTGCCCAGGCTGGAGTGCAGTGGCGCAATCTCGGCTCACTGCAAGCTCCGCGTCCCGGGTTTGCGCCATTCTTCTGCCTCAGCCTCCCGAGTAGCTGGGACTACAGGTGCCCGCCACGACGCCTGGCTAATTTTGTGTATTTTTAGTAGAGACGGAGTTTCACCGTGTTAGCCAGGATGGTCTCGATCTCCTGACCTCGTGATCTGCCAGCCTCGGCCTCCCAAAGTGCTGGGATTGCAGGCTTGAGCCACTGCACCTGGCCTATTCCAGGCATTTTACTTTCTGGTGTGTCCGATGTGTGTGGAGACATTTTTTATTCTAAATAATTTTATTTTAAAAGCACACATACAATTATAAATTGGGTAATACATTGACAGAAAGGGGAAAAAACAAGACACAACCATAACACTGTGAAACAATCACTATTAACAGTTTGGTGAATTTCCTTCTATTCTTTTCCTACACACACCTGAATTTTCTCTGAAATAGTTAAGATGACTCTATCTGGCTTTCTTTCTTTCTTTCCCTTCCTCCCTCCCTCCCTCCCTCCCTCTCTCTCTCTCTCTCTTTCTTTCTTTCTTTTGAGACAGTGTTTCACTCATGTTGCAAAGGCTGGAGTGCAATGGCACTATCTCAGCTCACTGCAACCTCTGTCTCCTGGGTTCAAGCGATTCTCCTGTCTCAGCCTCCCGAGTAGTTGGGCCTACAGGGGTGCACCACCACACCCAGCTAATTTTGTATTTTTAGTGGAGACGGGGTTTCACCATGTTGGCCAGGCTGGTCTCTAACTCCTGACCCGCCTCGGCCTCCCAAAGTGCTGGGATTACAGGCGTAAGCCACCGCGCCTGGCCTGACTCTATCCTATTTTCTCCTGTCATTTTCACATAGGTACCTCTTTCTGAACATAATCCACCTATTTAATGGCTGCTTAATATTTCATTGTCTGGATATGTCACAGTTTTCTTAACCCCACTTTTTTGGGTAAGTTGTTGTCGGTTCTTCACTGTTATACATTCTATTATGATTGACATTAAGCGCTTTTCGTGTTTTTACTTGGAGAGAGTAAAATGCCTTGTAATTATGAAACATAAGGTATAAACAGTTTAGGCTTTTATTATATAATGCTACATGGACCTGCAGAAGTGAAGGCTGAGCAATTTGTATGTGCATCCATCCACCATGTAGAAATGCCCAACTGAATTGCAACCTCCCTCAGAATCTGTATGATTTTAGGTCAATGTATTATAGAAAATATTTATTATTGCTTAAATTTTCATCCATTTGATTACTGAGTAGTTTAATTTTAAAATTTATTTGCTACCTATTTATACCTCTGTAATTTTAAATCACTTGTTCCTCCTGTCTTTTGCCATTTTTATATCCTGAGATATCATTTTTCTTATTGATATGTTACTTTCTTACTCATAATGATATAAAATTGTCAGTATTTTTTATTGCAAATGTTTTCTCAGTTATTATTTAGTTCTTAATGTTGATTAGATTTTTGGGCAGAGAAATGTTTACATTTATAATTACAAATACATTAATTTTTTCCTGAAACATGAAACATTCCTAGTAGTTGTTACTATTTCCGGTTCTTTCCCTTCTGAATACATGCATGGATTGTACCTAACATGGGGTTGGTTGGGGCTGTGTGACTGGCTCTGTCCCATGACTTGTGAGCAGAAGTCTCTGGTGTCACTTCCTGGCCAGAGGACTTCACTGCTAGTGAGAGAATTCCCAGACCTCTCTTCTGTTTCCCTCTGCCCAGTGACTGCTCTTTCAGCCCGGGATGTTGGAGCAGAGCCTGCAACAGACTCACTACAGCCATTTCAGCAGAAATCCGTCTTTTAAGTCTCTATTTTTATCCTCTTTTTAAAATTTTTTTATTTTTTATTTCTTGGAAGAATCATTTGTTACAGTAACAGAATCTAGCCTATGTGGGACTGTTGGAATTCAAAATTTCTCCTCTGCCCATGTAATTGTTAAATATAATTGCTATTGGGTTTTTAATAAGATTTTTGTGTTCTCATAATTTAGTTCATTTAATCCATTTGAAATATCTTGATGTGTGATATTAGAAGAAAAGCCAGTACAATTATATACGCAATATATAATTGTATACCACATGCTGCTTATAATTTTATATATATACATACACCTACACACATATATGTCTATAATTTCTTACTGATCTGTTATACCACCTTTGCGACATAATAATTGTCATATAATTTAATTTCTGGACTCTTCTGTTCCATTGATCCATCTGTATAGTAGCATCACATTGTGTTAATACTGGTTCTAAAACTTGCTGGGTAAATGACCCTTTCTATTGGATCCATTGACTCTTCCTTTTTTTTTTTTTTTTTTTTTTGAGACAGAGTCTAGGTCTGTTGCCCAGACTGGAGTGCCGTGGCACAATCTCGACTCACTGAAACCTCCGCCTCCTGGGCTCAAGCAAATGTCTTGCCTCAGCATCCCAAGTAATTGGGATTACAGGTGCCCGCCACCATGCCCGGCTAATTTTTTGTTTTTAGTAGAGATGGGGTTTCACCATGTTGGCCAGGCTGGTCTCGAACTCCTGACCTCAGGTAATCTTGAAAAGATTTGCTTATTCATTGGAATTTTGTTGAGAATATCATTAAACTTATAAATATATGGGGAAATATTTTTTAAAATTCCATCTTTATATCTAAGAACATGGGCACATTTATATTTGTATCAGGATATTTATATTTATTAGCTTTATTTTATAGTTTTCAAAAACAAATCATGCAATATTTTTTCCTAGGTATTTTGCAGGTTTTTTCACAATTGAGCTTGATCTTTTATAATTTTTTTGTTATTAACTTAATTTTATGTGTGTCTATTTACATTGGCTCACCTTCTCACATTATGAAATACTTTAATTTCCTCTTTATTATTTTGAGTTTTCTCATAATGTAATACTCTTCAAATATTCATTATTTCTGTTTTGCTTATTGCATTGGTTAGAACTTTCAGAGTAAGAAAATGAGAATGGGTCATCTTATTTTGTTCTTAATTTAAATAGAAATGCCTGTAGTATTAAACCACTACTTATGGTTTGGAAGGCAGATTGAAATAAATGCCATATTATTAATTTAATATAATACAATAAATGCAAATTAAAATAAATATTATTTATACTCATATCTCAATATGCATTGAATTTTATTAAATTTTTTCAGAGTTCAATTTGCCCTTCTAAGAAGTTATTTCATATGAATACTATTCTTTATATTAACTCATCCTGGCAATTCTGGGATAAGTTGTATTTGATCAGTAGGAGTTTTTCTTTCAATATGCTGCTGAATGCGATTTGTTGATATTTTATGTAGCATTTTGAACTTATTAATAAATTAGATTTGTATATAAGTTTTCTTATTTTGTGTATTGGCCTTGTCAATTTTGTCATTAGGTTATCTAAGCTTAATAAAATGTAAAGGATAGTTTTCTAATGATTTTTATGTCCTGGAAAAGTATAGAAATTCCATTCAGCTTAAAAAAACTGATCAGTGTAACTGTGTAGCTCTGAATGCTTCTATGAAGAGTTCTTCAATAAAATGAAAAACATTTTTCCTTAGTTATTGAGATTTTTGAGTAGACGTCGAGAATTTGTTTTAGACTGTTACCTATTTCAATGACACAATTGTAATTATTATTTATTTTAGACTATTATCTATTTCAATAAGATACTATTTTTAATTATTTTTCATATACCTATTTAAATAAGATTATATAACAATTATTATTGGAATTTAAATTGTTATGCTACCATTATTGTTATATTTTTCTTATTTCAACTTTTGCCTTTCCCTCCCTCCGTCCCTCCCTCCCTCTCTCCTTCCTTCCTTCCTTCCTTCCTCCCTTCCTTCCTTCCTTTTCTCTCCCTCCCTCCCTCTCTCCCTCCTCCCACCAACCACCCTCCTTCCCTTTCTTCTTTCCTTCCAGCAGTTTTATCTACTTTAAAATTTAAAGAGTAACCCATTCTTGGATTGACGCCTATTTTGATTTTTAATTCACTTACTTGGTTTTGATTCTTGTTTTGAGTTTCTCCTTACTTACTCATATTTAATATTTCTTGATATATTTCTAACTACTTGAATTAAATGCTTAAGCTATTATATAGTTATTTCAGTGTTTTTTTTTAACTCAAAACTTCTTAAAATATGAGGTAGAACATCAAGCATATTCATTTTCGTATTACAGTCACACATCATATAATGATTATTTTGGTCAATGATAGACTGTATATATGAAGGTTATCCTATAGGATTATAATGCCATATTTTTATTGTACCTTTTCTATATTTGGATATATAAATACTTACCATTGTGTTACAATTGCTAAAAGTATTCAGCACAGTAGCATACTGCACAGGTTTGTAGCCTAGGAGCAGTAGGCTATACCATATAGCCTACATGTGTAATAAGCTATGATGTTTGCATGACAAAATTGCCTAAGGATGCATTTTTCCAGAATATAGACATGACTGTATTTTTCCAGACAGTAACAAGATAAATATCTAGTATGAGGAAGCAGTAACCCCTTCCCTTTCAATAGACACCAAGGAATCTGTTTGTCTTTTTGAGAGATTAGCAGAAAATAGTATCAATATGAGTTTTATGGGTCTCTGATTCCATGCAATCTATACTTTCTGTCATTTTAGCTGTTGAAATGTATCAATGTATTTACACTTTAAAAAATTTGTTAAAGCATTGGGTTTGTAGATTTACTTCTCTATGTAACTCTGGCTTATTTCACACATTTTATTGTGGGTATTTACATTTTTATTTTACAGATATTTTTAAATGCACACATTATTTCCTCATTGACTCAAAAGTTAGACATATTTTTAAACTTCAAAAGTTTAAAGATTTTGTGATTTTTTTCTAATGAAAAACAAAGCAGCTCAAGTGCATTACTGAAAGTAAAAAGAAAACTTGTGAAATTTTTCTTTTTTGAATATAAAGAAAAAAGGAGAAAAAAATCATTTAAAATTCTGGTACCTAGAGAGTTAATGATATCAAGATTTGGGTGTATTTTCTTCCAATCCTTTTTTGCTATGCGTATTTATAAATATGTGTGTGTGTATATGTATATATGTATATGTATACATATGTATACACACACACATATAGACACACACACACACACACACACACAAGCACACACATATATAAGTCCTGGAATCATATTGCATGTAAAATGTTGTATTTTTGTGTTTTTGTCTTAATGGCATTTTCCATGTTATGTAATATTTACTCAAATATAATTTTAGTGATGTACAATATTCCACCTAAAAACACAAAAGTTTATTTAGGTAACTGTGTTGCCAGACATTATATTCATTCCCAATTTTTTGCTATAAAAATAGCATTTCAATGAATAAATTCTTGTGAATAAAATGGTATTGGTACATCTCTTTGTTTCCTTAGTTCTTTTATACAAAATTATAACTTATTATGAAGAATATGTTCATTTTTAAGGATCTTGATGCATATCACCTAATTGTCTTCTAGAAATATTGCATC
Organism: Pongo abelii; assembly: GCF_028885655.2. Classification (NCBI taxonomy): domain Eukaryota; kingdom Metazoa; phylum Chordata; class Mammalia; order Primates; family Hominidae; genus Pongo; species Pongo abelii. The sequence goes on from NC_072007.2 coordinate 39,921,798, forward strand.
AACTTACATGCCTACCACGAGTGTATGAAAGTACACATTTCTCTATATTCCCAAGTATTGTAAATAAAAAGAAATCAACTTCTGAGGAAAAAACTTTGCAACTGATGGCTATTTAAATTCATATTACGTTGATTATTAATGTAACTGAACGTTTTTCCACAATGATTTTATTGTATTTCATTGGATTGCTTCTTTGTTAGCTCCTAAGTCTTTGCCTTGCCCTTTTTGAATATTTATATTTATCTTCTTTTGCACTTATGCATTAAGGAAAAAAACTATTTTCCAATTATTGTTGCAGATACTTTTTCTAGTTTGTAATGTCTTGTAACTTCATTTGACCTCTTTTTCTGATAAAAATATAGTTTTATGTAATTCAATCTATCTTCTTATAGTAAAGATATTTACTCCACCACTTTTGGGAAACTTTTTTTTTTTCTTCCCACTCATGCTTCTATACCATTATTCAGATTGAGATAAGAGTTGCCTTGTGATGCTATGTTGACAGCTGAGTGTTTCAACATGTGCTAGTGTTTCTCTTGCTGGACTTTTGTACTAGGACCAACAGTAAATTCGTCTGTCTCTCTTCAGGTACCCAAACCATAAGACTTAAAGCTCAGCAGCTGTCAGCACACTGCCTTTCATCATATTGATTAGAGAAATAGAGGGAGCTATATCCAGTGATAAGAGTGAAGGAGATGCAGAGAAGAGCAGAAATCTAAAAAAAAATTCTTAATGGGATTCAGGTCTCTCCTTCTTGTTATTTCTAGGGTCCAGCCACATCCTTGTCCTTGCATCTTAATATCCATATAATACATTCTCTATTTAGTTTAAACTAATTTGATTTGGATTTTTGTTAAATGCAACCATAGTTGTAATTGATATTTTATTTTTCTGTTTTTTTTCATTCTTGTAATGCCTATAAAATTATTCTCTGCTCTAAGATCAGAGAAATATTGCCTAATATTATTTTCCACAGATTTAAAAATATTTAGTGCTTGTAATGCATTTGGAATTTATCTTGAGGCATGGCATGTGGCAACAATGTTTGTTTTTTGAAATAGGTAACTGACTATAAATACATTAATAAATATGCCATAATAAAACAAACTCTAATTGTGGAATTTTAGACAAATTGAATAGTAAATCTTGATTGGAGGTTAAGATACACTTCCTAAACTATTTAAGCTTGGCTATGAAAGATGTGTGAAATTTTGAGATGGCACAAATGGAGAAAGTACATTCTAGGCAAAGCACTAGAAAAGATCTTTGAAATCTGGAACATATTGACTAATTTGGGACAGATATTTCTGGAAATACAGCTGAACTTTTCCTCTGCCATTTCTTTTTTTTTTTTGCTCCAGCTGTACAGTCTTCAGTGTAGCACCTCTTAATTTTTATCGCACTAATTTGTTTACATTAGTCTCCCTTGCTGAGCTATAAGCCTGACCTGTCTTGTCTTTATAGTCTCAGCAACTGTATACTGCATAGCATATAAGAGGTGATCAATTAATGTTTATGAACTGGATGAATAAATGAGTGTATGTTTCAGTGGGCAAGAAACAATGGGGAAATAGCTCAGAGATTTTCCTAGGATATTAACATGATCTAATCTGTATTTTAAGCAGGTTATTCTATAGCTATAATTCCATAACATATGTTTAGAGTATCTTTAACTGTTTGCTCTATTATATTTTGTGGTTCTTTTCAGACAAGTGAGGTACAATTTGCTCTTTACATACTCTTCCCATGATTGTCTTTGGTATATCTAAGCTAGTGTCTCAAGTTCAAAGTATTAACTAAGGGTAATGATGGATCTTAATATCAAATGCTATAATAAAACTAAAAAAGTGTAATTTGTGTGAATCACCCAAAAAGGATGTTAACCAGGAAAAGTAACAAGAAAAGAAATACAATGTGTATTTTCAATGTGGAGGACATTTCTTGTTAGCAGTGAGGGTTACTGACCTGGGACTGAGTGGCTTTCCAGGGATGCAGGACATTTGGTGCTAAAACCAGGACAGTAGGTCACCCTGTAACCTGACCAATATGAACATCTTTGGCTTCACCAAGAGTAGGTGGATATCTGTGGGCAGGACTTGGCAGTGCCACCTGAATGCACTGTGATAAGTTTTATTCTTTCTGAGATGCAAATCAGAGAGCACCTCAGGCAATGTCACTGCAAGGGCTGGGGAAAGGATTCCAAAACCCAGCTGTAAAATTACCTCTAGCTGTAAATACATTTTTATAGCTTTGATTCTAATTTCCCTTGAGATTCTTTATAAATCAATCAATCTCTTTGTTCCTCAATTTTTTTAACTTACCAAATGGGGATGATAACACTAAATGAGGGCAATCAGAGTTATGATAATCCTAAATGATGGAAAGCATTTTGTAAGCATTGTGCCAATATTCTTCCAATACCTAATCTTTCAGAATGGAATTTAGTTGATAGTTCATTATTTTCATTAGAATTCAGAGTCCAGCTCCCCATAGGATAAGCAACAGTGAATTGTACCATGATATTGGATGAACTCTTAAATGATCTGGGGAACTGAAGATCACTGACCAACCTATCTCTCATAAATGTCTTATAGGATTGGGTTGAAGTCCTTTCCCATTGCTACATAATTCAGGGTTGTTCAGGAATGTGTTTGTGAGTTACACTGGCTCACACTATGCACCATAATTTGAGCTACAATTGCACTCAACTTCATAGCACACGGGGATTCACTAGTGACTGCCGATGGTCAGTCTGATGAGTTAGCAATTTCCCCTAGGACTATCAAAATCTGCTGAAGCAAGGCAGCTCAAGGTGGAAAGGGGCTTACACCCTTCTAAATGTACTAGGAGGAGAGACAGGAGTCCAGGGCTGGGACTAGGATGAGGCACGGAGGCATTTATATTGGATGTACAATTTAAACTTTTGCCAAAATATTTAGTAATCAAGATAAGTAATATTTTAATGTAATATTTAAAATCAAATTAATGCAAAAATGTATGGGAAACAAAATATCTAAATTGTGAGTGAAGTCAGGATCCAACACTGCATGTGGCTCACATCACTTGTCTCCCCCTAATCCTGACCCTGCCAAGAACTAGACTTAGAGAGTTAGGGCCATAGTCACATCACAGAGTAGCCTTCTCACCAATGTGTGTTGGACCATCTAGAAAGTCGTATTCTACTTCTATGGTGAAGTAGAAAAATTACAAATGCTTCCCAACACACCCCTTTCTACCTAAGAGTAACTTAGGCACTAAAAATATTTCTAAAAATATAAACTGGTACTCTGTAAGTGTCAAGCTCAATGTTAAGTTCTTTAAATGTCGTATTATCTTATTATAATCCCTACAATAAATTACTTTACAAGATAGATGTTGATATGGTTTGGCTATGTCCCCACCCATATCTCATCATGAATTGTAGTTCCCATAATCCCTATGTGTGGTGGGAGGGACCTGGTGGGAGGTAATTGAATCATGGGGGTGGTTATCCCTAAGCTGTTCTCATGATAGTGAATGAGTTCTCATGCGATCTGATGGTTTTATAAGGGAATCTTCCCCATTTGCTCGGCACTTCTCCTTTCTGCTGTCATGTGAAGAAGGACATGTTTGCTTCCCCTTCCACCATGACTGTAAGTTTCCTGAGGCCTCCTCAGCCATGCTGCACTGTGAGTCAATTAGACCTCTTTTCATTATAAATTACCCATCTCAGGTATTTCTTCATGGCAGCATGAGAAGGAATTAATACAGTAAACTTGTACTGGGACAGTGGGGTGCTGCTATAAAGATATCCAAAAATGTGGAAGCAACTTTGGAACTGGATAACAGGCAGAGGCTGGAACAGTGTGGAGGGCTTAGAAAACAACAGGAAAATGTAGGAAAGTTAGAAACTTCCTAGAGACTTAGAGGGCTCAGAGACAGGAGGATGTGGGAAAATTTTGAACTTCCTAGAGACTTGTTGAATGTCTTTGACCAAAATGCTGATAGTGATGCAGACAATGAAATCCAGGCTGAGTTGGTCACAAGTGGAGATGCAGAACTTCTTGAGAACTGGAACAAAGGTGATTCTTGCTATGCTCTAGCAAAGAGACAGCATTTTGCTCCTGCCCTAGAGATTTATGGAACTTTGAACTTGAGAGAGATTATTTTGGGTATCTGGTAGAAAAAATTTCTAAGTGGCAAAGCATTCAAGAGGAAGCGGAGCATAAAGGTTTAAAAAATTTGTAGCCTGATGATGCAATAGAAAAGAAAAACTCATTTTCTGGAGAGAAATTCAAGTCCACTGCAGAAATCTGAATCAGTAATGAGGAGCTGAATGTTAATCACCAAGACAATGGGGAAAATGCCTCCAGGGCATGCCAGAGACCTTCACAGCAGCCCCTCCCATCACAGGCCTGGAGGCCTAGGAGGGAAAAATGGTTTTGTGGTCTCCTGCTCTGTACAGCCTCAGGACATAGTGCCCAGTGTCCCAGCTGCTTCAGTTTCAGCTGTGGCTAAAAGGGGCCCAAGTACAGCTCAGGTCATGTCTTCAGAGGGTGCAAGCCCCAAGCCTTTGTGGCTTACACAGGTTGTTGAGGCTGCAGGTGCACAGATGTCAAGAATTAAGGTTTGGGAACCTTCACCTAGATTTCAGAGGATGTATGAAAATATCTGGATATCCTGGCAGAAGTCTACTGTAGGGGTGGACCCCTCATGGAGAATCTCTGCTAGGGCAGTGTGGAAGAGAAATATAGGGTTGGAGCCCCCACACAGAGTCCCCATTGTAGCACTCCCTAGTAGAGGTGTGAGAAGGAGGCCACCGTCCTCCAGACCCCAGGATGATAGATCCACCAACAGCTTCCACCATGTGCCTGGAAAAGCCACAGGCATTCAACACCAGCCATGAAAGCAGTTGGGAGGGGGACTGTACCCCGCAAAGCCACAGGGGCAAGCTACCCAAGGCTGTGAGAGCCCACCTTTTACACCAGCATGACCTAGATGTGCAGCAAGGAGTCAAAGGAGATCATTTTGGAACTTTAAGTTTTAATGACTGCCTTATTGGAGTTTGGACTTGCTTGGGGCCTGTGGCCCCTTTGTTTTGGCCAATTTCTTTTATTTGGTATATTTACCCAATGCCTACACCCCCATTGTACCTAGGAAGCAACTAACTTGCTTTCGATTTCACGGGCTCATAGTTGGAAGGGACTTGCCTTGTTTCAGATAAGACTTTGGACTTGGACTTTTGGGTTAATGCCAGAATGAGCTAAGACTTTGGGGCACTGTTGGAAAGGCATGATCATGTTTTGAAAAGTGAGAACATGAGATTTGGGAGGGGCAAAGGCCTGAATGACATGGTTTGGCTGTGTCCCCACTCAAATCTCATCTTGAATTGTAGTTCCCATAATTACCTTGTGTTGTGGGAGGGGCCCAGTGGGAGACAATTGAATCGTGGGGGTGGTTACCCTATGCTGTTATCATGATAGTGAGTGAGTTCTCACAAGATCTGATGGTTTTATAAGGGACATTGCCCCCTTTGCTTGGTACTTCTCCTTCCTGCCACCATGTGAAGAAGGATGTGTTTGCTGCCCCTTCCACAATAATTGTAAGTTTCCTGAGGCCTCCCGAGCCATGCTGAACTGTAAGTCAATTAAATCTTTTTTTTATAAATTACTCAGTCTTGGTTATTTCTTCATAGCAGCATGATAATGGACTAATACAGATACTATAAGCCTAATTTTTTAGAAGAGCAAGCTGAGGCTCTGAGATGTTAAGCAGCTTTCCTTCTGTCACATAGTTGGCAAATGTAAGAGTCTGGATTGGAATTGAGTCAGTATGGTTACAAAACACTTGCTTTCATTTATTATTTATCCACTTACCAAAAAAAATGGAGTAACTAAAAGCCTCATAAACACTCATACGTGTCTAAAACACAAACTCACAAACCTGGTTTCCTTGGAAAATGTATCATGAGAATGTATCAAAAGATATGAACCAGATTTGCTGTTGCTTTATGACATTGTTAATAATGGGATGGTAAGAGACAGGATGAATCAGGGTCTCAGCTTCATTTCCAGGTTTCAACAGTGATTCAAAGAGATGTCATAGGCCTTCCATCTTGCAAGAAATATTTGCTTAAGCAATACATTTATTATTCATAGGTCAGAGCTTGGAAAGCGGCAGGTACACAGGAGCCCTTGACAGTGGCAAAGCATGATCACATGTTTACCGCCAAGACATAGAGCCAAAGTGGGTGACTTCTCAGAGTTTGCTTTGAGAATAAAAGAGCTGATGTGCATAATCAGAAACCCTCTGTTATGGGGCATTCTAGTGCTCAGTGCCTTTGCACTCCTTAGCTCAGCTCTTACTGCTCAAAGACACCCTTTAGTGTTCTGCAGGGAGAAGTTGTGAAACCGTTTCTTTAAAAGTTACAATGTGCAAAAATCACAGTGACATTTCTATTGCATTTGCACTTTGCTTCAACTTCTGTTCTAGTCAAAATAAGATTTGACTTTGGAGATACAGAAATGCACAGAATTCATGTCCTTGAGCCAGTAGTTACAGTAGAAAGGTGTGTGTGTGTATATATATACATATATATGTGTATATATGCATATATACACATATATATGTGTATATATGCATATATACACATATATATGTGTATATATGCATATATATATATGATTGATGCAAAAATAATTGCAGTTTTTCCCATTGAAAATTATCTAGATAGATAAAAGCTTATATATATATATGTACTACTTTATATATATGCCTTTTATCTAGATGGAATTTTTTTCCTTAGTGATAGTGTACTTTACAAATTTTTCTATCTATCTTCAGCTATCACTCACCCAAGACTTGAGGAATCCTTCTCTGAGTCAATTGTAAAAGCAATTGATAAGGCAAGATCCTAAAACTTCTGGGATTTTCCATCAATAAAGTAACTTTTCAGCCTTAGAGAGCAGAGCTTTTTCCTTCATCTTCGTCAGTTTTCACATTTCTTTGTCAAAAATGTAACTCTGTAAAATTAGGGCTAAATTCCTTGAGAAGAATTTAAAACATATAGGTTTCAAATATTCAACTAAGCCTCAAAGAAAGAAGAAAGAAACATGGGCTCACAGAGATGATTTTTTTTTTCTCCAGCCAGCATGGTCATCATTCCCTGCCAGGCATCTCAGCTTTAAAAGCTCTGCAGCATGTCTCTATCCTCTTTGACAACAGCTTCTGTACAATATAAAAATCCCATTATGCATATTAAGCAATGAGACTCACTGTTTCCCAAGGGGATCAGTTTGAATTAAGCTTTCTCATTGAGAGATATTTCCCGAAGGACCAGTTGGCATAATTCATGTTTCAAGGCTCCTATGCAATTTGGCCCTCTCCCCTTTATTAAAGGAAAAAGACTATTTAACTTGATTCACTTACATAATACATTTCACAGACTATAGCATATTTCAAAAATACAGGTTAAAAGCTAATCACAATAAAGTCATTTCTGAATTTTCCTTTCTTTCATTTTAAAAATACTTTTAAGTAGGAAAAGGATCCAAGCTGCTCAAGACTTCATTAAAATTTAAACGTTCTAATTTCTAATTAGATTTCTTCTGATCATGCTTTTACATGATAAAAGAAGAACATTATTTATCCAGATAATAAATAAAGGCCTTGCCATGGCTCCACAATCCCTGAGTCACATGAATCACTATTGTTAGACCATCGTGTTTTTTAAAACTGTGTGCACATATTTCTCAGATTATTATTTTATTTTATTGTTCCACTGTCTTTATAAAATATGACTTACTTTATTCTATGCTGTTTGCATCTATGAACACATTTTCTTATTTACAAATTAGTACCAGATGTAGCCTATCAGCCTATCTCTGATTCAGAAAAATTTTGCTACCTCTAAGTGCCTGTGCCAGTTAATATGTCCTTGGGGTACAGTCCCTCTCTACCAGGCATTAGATTTAGCTTGTTCGTTTGAAGTTAAGTGATAGAGCAACCAATTGCATGTGTGTGTATATATGTGTGTGTGTGTGTGTGTGTGCTGTGTGTGTGTATATGTGTGTATGTATACATCTCAATGGCATATGGAGCTCATCCAACTGAGAAAAGACTGAAACTCCTAAGCAGCATCTGGAATAGCTGGCTGGCTCATGGAGCTTCGGTTTACAGCAGTCCCCTCTTCTACTTCCCCTGCTGAAACACTGTTACTCAGCTTCAATCACCTCCATGAGAGATTACTGAGTGCTTCCTAAATGTACACACAAGCTCCCCAGAAATAATGTTACAATTCACACCCCGATAACATTACAATGTTTCCATCCTTATTATGAAGCTATGCACCTTTATTTTACACAAGCAGATAAAACTGAAAGAGTTCAGGAAATGTCACCACAAACAGCCTCCTTTGATAGATACTCCAAAAGGAATGCAATGTTCTAGAATCCTCTCCCTGAGAATCTCATTAACCAGGTAAGATTAAACTCCTATCACAGGAGAGAAGACTGGAGGTTGACCCCACTCCAGACAGACTTTGTCTCAGCTATCGCCTGTTCTTCTGAGGGATCATTTCTCTTTGCCCAAAATCATTTACTCTCCCCTAAGTTGCCTACATCCTCCTCCCCTCTCCCCTATGAAGAGGGTATATAAGCTGCTAGAGCTCACAGTGTTATTGAGCACTCACTTTTCTTTCCTATGGTGTCCTTCAGCATGTAAAAATTTGCATATCTTTTTTCCTGTTGATGTGCCTGTTGTCAGTTTGTTTCATAGACTCAGTTATTGAACCCTCCGAGGATAGACGGAAAGTTTTCCCTTTTCTACATAACTTTGCAGACATTTATTAGATAACCACATGATAAAAGTCAAAGCTTTGGGGAACATGTGGATGAAAAGGGCAGAGAAAGACCGCAGTGAGAGACCAGCCGCTTTCTCTTAAAAGTTCACAGCAGGTTACGCCCACAGTGGTGAAGGGCTGTAGGGGGGAGAGCTGTAAATCCTCCTTTCATGAAAAGGGCCTTAGGAAGCTGAATCGACAATGGGCAAAATGAAAAAAAAATGCAAGTGACTAAAAAGAAATCAATGGACAATAGAAAGAGAATGAATGAGAGTAGCAGGAGAATACATACAAAAAAATAAAGGAAGAAGAAGAGGTAGGAAATAGGCACATATTATGTTCCCCAAGTTTAAAATATACAAGCAAACAAAAAACTACCTTAGAAGCAGGGTGTCCCAGGATCAACAGCCTGTAAAATCTCTGACTGCAATGAGAGAAACTCTACTTATTGAAGTCTAGAAAAACTATACAATGTTTAAGTCTTGATTTGGTGCCCCTTCCATCTACCCTTCAATAGTCTCTCCTGCATCTCGTTACCTCTAAATGTCCATGCCTTCCTCCTGAACTGCTCTTGTTCTATTCCAAGGAATGCAATAGACAAACTCAGGATTGCATGACACTCACGGGTACAAGGCATTTGGAGAAAGAATTTTTCCACAATAAAACTATTAACAATGTATTTCCTGTCAATGAAAAGAAGAAAATTCTTATTTCCTAAGCAATTTGGGTTTCTCATAAGGCCCTTTGAAAATTAGGTCTTATTAAAATAAATCTCTGACCTTGGAAGAGCTTGAGTATGCTTACCTCTGTCATAGTAACATACCCTGAGATATGCTGCATTCCCTGTGGTCTTCATTGATAATGGATGCTCTCATTAGAAGAAGGACATTGATCAAGGCAGAGACGACTCATAGCAGATTTGTGGTCACTTTCTTCTAAACAACAGCCTGGTTGGAGGGTATTATCATAAAAACTAAAAAATTTAAAAAAGCACTTTGGGAGGCTGAGACGGGTGGATCACAGGGTCAGGAGATCGAGACTATCCTGGCTAACACGATGAAACCCCATCTCTACTAAAAATACAAAAAATTAGCCAGGCGTGGTGGCGGGTGCCTGTAGTCCCAGCTACTACTCGGGAGGCTGAGGCAGGAGAATGGTGTGAACCCGGGAGGCAGAGCTTGCAGTGAGCTGAGATCGTGCCACTGCACTCCAGCCTGGGTGACTGAGTGAGACTCTGTCTCAAAAAAAATAAATAAATAAAGTAAAAAATAAAATAAAAAAAATAAAAATAACTCCCAAACTAATACTTTTATTTTCTTTTTAGCCATTGTAAACTAAGATTAGGTGGTGGTTGAAAGATTTAAAAAATGAAAATACATGCTGTAACATATATTATATACAAATTATATGGAGAATCAGAGAACAAAAATATTATTAATTTCCTACCCATTTCCCACCAATCTATTCTGCTATTTGCCATTGTGTCCTTTCCTATGCTACAACCACATAAGAAGACAAAGCAAAGAGATTGAATTGAGATTTAAGAAACTAAAATCAAGATTCTATGTCTTAAAAAGGTTTAGAAATATATTGAATAAAATGTTCATAGCAGTTAATTTTAGGAAATTTGATCATAGAAGATTTGTAATTTACTATTTATGTCTATCTCAATTTTAAGTTTTCTTCAAGTAACACTTATTACTGGATAAAAAGATACTGAAAAATATTTGGGTCCAACACAGTAGCTGACATACCTGTAATCCCAGCACTTTGGGAGGCCAAGAGGATTGACTTGAGCCCAGGAGTTGAAGTCCAGCCTGGGCAACATAGGGAGACCTGTTTCTACCAAAAAAAATTATTACTAGCTAAAATTTATAGTTTGGAAATGCTCTCCTTTAAATGAAGAAATAGATAAATTCTAATTCATTTCTTTAATTTAAAATTTGAGAAAGTTATTTTCCAGTAAATAATTAAAAGTATTAGCTATTGGAATTTAATTCTCATTATAAAGGCATCTGGAATTGAATCTTGACTGTTATAATTATTACAACTATTTTTAAAAGCACATTTTTAGCACTCAAGTTTTCATCATGCTTTACAGATTTAGTAAGCTATTGGGCTAAATTTACCTTCCGAGTAGTTTTAGAGTAATTGTTCCCAAATTTCTGTCATGAGAGGGATCATAGAACATGAGGGAAAGGAGAGCTTATTGAAACAAATAGATAAACAGATTGTCAGGATTTCCAAGTGAAGCAGTTAGAAATTTGCTTTGTCTTGTTTTAATACACTTCAGTTGATTCATATCAGAGATATTGGGAAACCTATTTTAGAGTGCAATTTTTCTAATGTTAAGCAATTTTCTAAGTGTAGTCACAATTAATGCATATGGAACAATGGCCAGCCTTTAGAAATCTTCCTGGTGATGAATAATGGAGTTATTACATTCCTGAAGTACAGGAGTACATTTTTACTCATTCTTTTTTTTTTTTTGGAACTCCAATATTGTTTTTACTCTATCTATACTTTCTAAAGCTAACACAAGCAGCTCTAAGCAAAGAAACTAACTGCACTTTCTTTCTTAGTATTACTCCTGATTTCACTGATGTGTAAATTCAAGCAAATATTAGAAAAACACAGTTGTTCCATAGGTCTTATCCTGCACTTTCCATTCATGAACCAATGTAATCAACAAGAATATTAGCCCAGGAATATTATGCCTAATTGGTTTGAAATGTTGTGCCCTCTTTTAGAGATGTACATATATAATTTTTATAAGATCCACTTGGGCTATGTATATGTAGCAGAAGACAGCTATAATATGAATACAACCACAACTACAAAATCAATCCTCGTGGCCAAGTAATTAACCAGATAATTCCTTTAGCGTGACATCAGTCAAATGGTTGTTTGAATGTCCCAAATTTTGCAACTGATTCATTTTTATGATGTGGAAGATGAGAATGAAATAATTCCCTGTGGGTAAAAAGGCCTACATCACTGGCGCTTCCTATGTTGTAGGCGAGAGTTAGGTCAGGTGTCTGAGATACGATTGTTGTTGGGCAATTATCAATCTGGCAGGATTCATTTCTTCATCCACTGAGGGCTGTTCCTGTATTTGGAAATCCTCACTCTCATCTTCATTAGTGAATTCTAAAGCATTGAGTGAAAATAGCCTGCAATACCCCTATTTACAGCTTTATAGAAGTGTTAAAATATGCAAGAAATGGGAGTCTTAAAGAGGGAAGCCAAACGGATTCTACAACTAAATATGGGAGAGATGTTTTATGATACTGTTGACTTCTTTTTAAAGAATACATTAAATTTTCTTTGGAGGCTGCATTTGCTCAGCAATGATTTAAAGATACTTAGCTCACATTGATGAAATAAATACTTTCCCCAGTGGTGTAGAACAATTTGATAGAGGACCATATGTCCTATAATTCATGGGCATAATAGAGCCTGAATTAAGGGGCTACAGAAGCCCTAAGTAAGTGCCGCTTCTCACATCCTTGCTTTGTGGGGGCATGTAATCTTTTCTTAGCGTATGTTTTATTTTGTTATCTCAACTGGAGTTTCTTCCTTTTCTTGGAGGTCATTTAATGTGGGAATTTGACACTCAGTCAGTGCTTAATTTCACTTTCATATTTTTATCATTGACTTTAGTTGAATTCCTTTACAAAGCTACTGAAACCTTGGTCTTTTTGCCACCTAAGAAAAAGAATAAAGCTCTACTGCCACATGGGATGTTTAAAATTATTAATTACACCTTTCCTGACAGTCTACTCAGTCAACACTCCCTCCAGCTGGAGAAGTGTGTTCTTATTGAATGCTCAACTGCAAGCAATTGCGAACAAGATCACCATCTCCAACAGCATTTCAGTAAAAAATAACCAAAACCATAGTAAATATAAATGCCATGAAAAATGACCCTTGGCACATGCTAACAAATCATTCTTAGTAAGTAAACATCGGAGAGTAAGCAACAACCTGCCAATTCTTATCTTCCTCATTGGGGAAAAGGACAAGTGATTTACGTTTTTATGTTTTTAAACTTTCAGGTGTCTTCCTTGGCAAAAAGAATATAAAATCACTAGGATGATCTTTCTCTTTGACGGCTTTGTGGCTCAGTGAGGGAACAAGCATATACGTTATTTAAATACAAATGGATTAATAAATCCACATATCGGGCTGGAGCTCAGTGTGAGGCAAGCAGCTGTTTTAAATCCCACCCTCCTCTTCCCAATAGTTTATAGTAGAAAATCTGAGAGACTGCATACCACCAGGTATAGCCATAATGTAGTCCTATTAGAACCATAGCTTCATTGTCGGAAATTTCATTTAAATGTCCATAAAACCATCCTAATACAAAGAACGAACTGTAATAGCTTATAATTATGAGAGTGCATAAAGTATGCCTCACAACCTATTACAAAGCCATAATTTTAGCATAAAACCATAAACCAGGAGAACAAAACTTGAGGACTTCAAAATAAAATTACAGCTTTTGTAAAGGCTTAATAGAGCATACCTTTTCTCTCCACAATAAATGATTGTCTCGTCTGCCTCCCACACGCACAACAAGGGTGGATTTCTGATTTTTCAGACTTTACACTTCAGCATGTTCCCAAAGGTATCTTACAACTAGAGCACTAATACATTTTCAAAAGGGATTTCAATGTCCATTAGAATGAGATCTGGTTCAGGTGGAAAGACAGACAGTATTCACTCACGTCAAAATGGGGAAATTAGCAGGAAAGGCTTTTGTGCTTGGTCTGCTTAAAAAACTCCCTCCTGTCATGAGGAAGAAGAAATGCCTGTTTTGATCATCAAACCAATGCAATTAGGACTGAATGAGATTTATCAGTCTTTATGTGAGCAGAAGGAAATGAACATTTAAGAAATGTATTTTATGAAAATAAGGATAGTTTCAAGGCCAGAATATTTAACTCTTTGTCAGCTTTCTTGATATATTTTTAGGGTTTTGTGAAAGCACTCTAATTTTTTTCTCATAGATGAAATACAATTTGCCTGACATCAACAAGCCAAAGCGACTTTTATGCCTAATTATATATTAAACACGCACACACACACACTCCTTCTAATTTAGAAAGTCAAAATATGTGAGCTTCAACATGTACTTTTAAAATGTCATTTGTTATTATGCTTATGTGAATAATATCATACACAAAGAACAAACTTAAAATCCCCTATAATTCCAACACAAAAACATAACTCTGTTTAATATTTTGGAGTATTTCTTTTGAGTATATATTTTCAAAACATTGTTAAGCTCTCTATATAGTTTTATATAATTTATTATTCATAAAACAACATTGTAATCATTTTTATATTGTTAGATATCTAACATACTATTTAATGGTTACGTAAAACCCTATTATATAAATTGACTATAATTTATTTAATCCTTCTTATGTACAAACATTTAAATTATTGTCTACAACTGTTATTGGTACATGTAGACACATATATAGGTATATACATATGTATATAAAAGCTTTACTTCTAATATCAGAAAATTATAAACAATAATCTTAATGTTCATATAATCTAAATCTGTCTACTGTATTATTTTGGGGTCAATTTTTATATTTATTTTTCTTTATTTATATGTATTTTTTATTTTTTCTGAGACAGGGTCTCACTCTGTCACCCAGGTTGCAGTGCAGTGGTGTGATCTTGATCTCAGCTCACTGAAACCTCTTCTTTCCAGGCTCAAGCGATCCTTCCACCTCAGATTCCAAGTAGTTGGGAGCACAGGCATGCAACAAAAATTTTTTGTATTTTTGGTAGAGATGGGGTCTCATCATGTTGTCCAGGCTGGTCTCAAGCTCTTGAGCTCGGGTGATCCATCTGCCTCAGCCTTCCAAAGTGCTGGGATTACAGGCATGAGCTACTGTGCTTGGCCTTGGAGTCAATTTTTAGAAGTGGAGCAAAGGATAGGAACATATTTTTAGGGATTTATATAAACTATTCAATTACAATGAGAAATTTGGAGTGTTTTGTTTATCACATTGTTTTTCGAGGATGATGGGTTAGACATAAGAAATAATAGAATTTTCTTTATAAAACTTGATATAATGGTACTGTATATTGACAATTGCTTTAGAATCCTTTCCATTCTCTGCTGTCTGCAGTAGAAACCACACCTTTGCTCTTATCATATGAGGTTCATATGGCCAGTATCTGAGGAGAGGGCCAGGCCACCCATGGTGGGAATGCAGAGAAGACCTAAGTGCATGAGTATGAGGGGAGATAGGTTTATAAGTGGGGGCAGGCGAAAGTTAAGGGAATTCACACGTAATAGTTTCTATTCTCTCTTGTAAGAGGCTTGAAGTGTAAATGTCTGGAATCGTCCATGTAGGGAAGTAGAAAACCAGACAGAGAACATGTCAGTGACAAACTGTATTAGTCAGGGTTCTTCAAAGACACAGAATCAATGGGATATAAATAGACAGAATGAAGTAAATTTATGATGAAGGATTGGTTCACACAGTTACGGAGGCTGTCTTTAGCCTCCATCATCTGCCCATAATCTGATTAAGTCCCATAATCTGCCGCCTGTAAGCTGGAGCCCCGGAAAAGCCAGTCTGAGTCCAAAGGTCTGAGAACTGGGAGTGCTGCTGTCCCAGGACAGAAGAGGGATGTCTCAACTCAAGCAGAGAGCAGATCTGCCCTTCCTCTACCATTTTGTTTTGTTTAGGCCCTCAATGGGTGAGATGAAGCCCACCCACATTGAGGAGAACAGTGTTCTTTACTCATCTACTGATTCAAATGCTCATCTTCTCCAGGAACACCCAGAAATAATGGTTTATCAGCTACCCAGGTATTCCTTAGCCCAATCAAGTTGTCATATAAAATTAACCATTGTATAAAACTTGCCAAGCAGCACTGAGGTTCAAGCTGAAGTTCAAAACCATACTATTGTAATAGCATCCACACAATTATATTTTCTCTGGTGGTGATTGGCTACTCATGTGCAGGATGGATTCAATTATTTAGGTTTGGGAAACTGCAGAGAATATGTGATAGAAGGCCAAGGTCAGCAGGGCTCAGTAAATTGGTGAGAGGAAACTTGACACAAAGGGGGATAGGGCCTAGGTCGAATAAGGAACAAAGTAAGAATACAATGGACTCAGTGAAGAGAGAGTGAAGGGCCAAGGGATGCAGATGGCTGGACGAGACCCATGAGCAAATGCTATAAGAATGAGGATGTGACAGCACTGTCAATCATATTTCACCGCTATAAATCATTACATCACAGTGTGGATGAAGGGTTGTATCGTAATAGCTTAGAAGTGGAGAATGCAGTGTGTTAATTAGATTATACATTTCTTCAGTCAACAAATAATTGATGAACGTTCACCATGTGCTAGGCACTGCTCTGGGCCCTAGGGATAAAAAGGTAAACAAAAACCAATACATTCCTTGCCTTCATAGAGCTGTAGTCTAGCAGAACAAGGGAAGATAAAACAATAAACAGAATAAATACATAAAATATGCATCTGACCTAAGAGATGGCAGCTGGTAACAAGAAAGCAAAGAGAAAATTAGAAGGATTAAGTAAGAGGTAGTTTGCAGTTTTAAGTAGCATGGACAGGCAAGAAGAATAGGAAAACTTGATTAGCATGATGTGAAAGAAGAGGTGATGCCATATAAGCAGGCTCCAACTCATGAATGCCTTGAATGTGTGGCTTTCCAAGTTGTCATCTGGATTTTGATTAGTTGGAACTCAGAGGTTTTTTTCCCCAAGGAGTAAGATGACTGATTGTGATTGGAGACCTAGTCAATCCTCATCCCATTCCCCAGAGCTTCCTTGACTCATAATGTGTTGGAAATACCACCTTTTGTAACCCTGGGCCTCAAGTCCTTTCCAGTTTCTCTGGCCATCAAGTCTAGAGGTTTCTTGAGTGCTGAGGAAAGAAAGAAGTTCGGTGAATGGTTGGGGCTGGGCATTTCTTATTATGTTATGCCGGAAGAAGCCATAGTCAGCAGAAAAGTCAAAAAAGGAAGGTAGGAGGTAGAGAATCTTGGCAGCAGTGGCACCCTTTGGAAGACTGCCCTATTGTTTTCCCCCAAAATCCACTGCTCAGGACCTTTCAGTTAGGAAGGACATAAGCCAGACCACTAGTCATGCTGTGGTGTTTGTCATATTCAGTATCATTTCTGCAACAAATAATGATTGAACACCTACGGGTACCTCTTCAGATGATCAGTGAACAACAGGCAAAATTCTTGCCATGTGAGCTTACATTCTACCAGGGTAGACAGGGAAATAAATAGGCAACAGAATAAATAAATTATATAGGCTCTGATGAAAGAACAATGGGTTAGGTAGTCATAAGATCTAGTGAGTGTCCTGAAACTTCATTTATCCTAAAGGACCTGAGCTTTTTCAGTTTTCACCACTTGAAGTTATTTTTTCATGTCTATAAATGTAGCAGAGAAAGATAGTTTCTGGAGATGTTACCTATATGTAAGAGGGTGGATCTGTATATTTTGAATTGAGTTTTCATCCTAAACTTAAAAAGTGATTTTGAGTCTGAGGATTCTGAAGAGCAGTTTTGGCTGTTTTTACATGCTCTGGATGCCCATGAAAAGAATTAAGATGGTTTAATACCTATTTTCAACTTCTAATCACTCCCTGGATTGAGAGAAGAAAGCAAATGCCAAGATGCATGGCTTCGACACAATTATAGCAAACGTGTCATAATCACTACATTTTCCCAATGGTTTTATTACTTTAAATGTGGTCCCCTTTTCCAGAAAAGCAGAATTTATGAGTTATGGCAGTTCACCCAGTAATTTGTAAACAGCGCTTAAATCCCTAGTTGGCCAGTCCGTACCTGAAGGAACTGTTCAGTTCTACAAAGTACATAATTGCGGTATAAATTTATTTTTTCACTTTCTACAGCACAAATGAACCACATATAATAATTATTGTATTTTTTTAAATAATACCACCGCTCAGAAGGAAATTTTATCTGTTGAATTCCCTTCTGAGAGGTAGGTATTTTAGAATATGCATGCAAAACAGGATAAGCAGAGGAAATCTTAACACCAATCAAAATATCTCAGCAATGGCATAGGAATTCTTTTTAAACCAAAGTATTTATGTGTCTCAATATTCTGAAGAATAGTTTTCAATGTAAATGAGCTCTTCAGAGTGAAAATTTCTGAGAAACTGCACATAAGATTTCAAATAGCTGATTACATCAATCCAAGGGAAATTTCATCTGCTCACAGATATAGCTATGGGTTGTATTTGCAAGACAGAACTTAGCTGAACTTGCATGGCTGTTTCCTGGCTCTCTTTTTATCCTCTAATTTCTTCTAGTTTTATTAGCTTCTCTTCCTCAGCCTGCTCCATAATATTGATATTTCCTGGGTTTGTTTGCTCATTTATTTATTTTACCACTCTCTCTTTCCTATTCACAATTCTTTTGTGATTTCATTTACCATCATGACATTCATAGCCACTGTATCTTTAGCCTACAGTTTTGTCCTATGGGACATGAGGGAACTTCAAAAAATTCATTAAAAATGAAATTAAAAGATAAAATAAAAATATAAACTTTATTTCTCATCATATCATTCAACAAGTTTAAGACAGTTTTGTAAGCAATGATAGCAGCCATTTAGTCTATCTCTAAAGAACTGAGATTCCTGGGAATTTAACCATGTCAATGCATTCTTTCTCTCATTACTAGCTGAAGAAAAATGGGTTCCCCTTAAAGATTCTCTAAGATTAAGAAACAAAAAGAAGTCAGAAGGAGGCAAATGAGGACTGTAAGGTGGATGCCTAATGGTTTCCCATCAAAACTTTCACAAAGTTGCCCTTGTTTGATGAGAGGAATGAGCAGGAGCACTCTTGTAATGGAGGAGGACTCTCTGGTGATGTTTTCCCAGGTGCTTTTCTGCGAAAGCTTTGGCCAACTTTCTTGAAACACTCTCATAATAAGCAGATGTTATCATTTTGGCCCTCCAGAAAATCGACAAGCAAAACGCCTTCAGCATCCCCAAAAAACTGTTGCCATAACCTTAGCTCTTGAGCAGTTTGCTTTTACTTTGACTTGACCACATCCACCTCTTGGTAGCCATTGCTTTGATTGTGCTTTGTCTTCAGGATCATACTGGTGAAGCCGTGTTTCAACTCCTATTAAATTCTTCAAATAAATGCTTCAAGATCTTGATCCCACTTGCTTAAAATTTCCATTGAGAGCTCTATTCTTGTCTATAGCTGATCTTGGCACAACAGTTTTGGCACCCATCAACTGGAAAATTTGCTCCATTTTAATTTTTAACTCAGAAAAGTGTAAGCTGAACAAATTGAGATGTCTATGGTGTTGGCTATTGTTTCTGCTGTTAACTGTTGATCGCCATCAATTAGAACACAAACCAGATGAATTTTTTCCTTGCAAATTGATGTGGATGGTCTACCGCTAGAGGCTTCATCTTCAACATCATCTCATACCATCTTAAAATGAGTTATCCATTTGTAAACTGCTTATTTCATTGGGGCATTGTCCCATAAACTTCTTGTAAAGCATCAGTGATTTTCATCATTCTTGCACCTAAGCTCCATCATAAATTTGATGTTTGTTCTTCCTTCAATTTTAGCAGAATTTATGTTGCTTATATAGGAGCTCTTTTCGAACTGATGTCTTCTTCTTAGTGCCTCAAACTAGATTGTGTTCAGATTTGTTATAATAAGTTAATGTGAGTTTATTTTGGTGCAAAAAATTGAAATGCTTGCATACTTCTTTCTCATAATAAGCACTTTCCATGAACTCTCTGAACGACCCTTGTAATTTAAACTGCATTTGGATTTTTACCTAAAGTAGAGTAACAAAATATCCCAGTTTGCCTGAAACTCCCAGTTCTGCATCCTGGGAAAGTTTCTCTTCCAGATGTGAAGAATCCAGGCTTTGGGGGATGGGCATGGAAGTCTGGGAGAAAGGTACAAAACCCATCAGCACCTTCAAACATAGGGGCTGAAGGCAACGCTATTTTTAGTGTCAAATTGATAATGGCATACATTATCCACCTTCCATTGCTGCAGTCACTGTTTTTCCCCAACCACTGGCACTGGCAACTGTAATTTGGGGCTAACAATAATAGCTAATTAACTGTTGATTTTCTTCAAGTGGTGCATCCTAAACAGGCAACTTAAGTAGATTGCAATCATGATTATTAACAATCTGTCTTTGAGTTGGCCAGTAGATTAACTTTTGAGTTGTATTAAGATAGAGAAGTTTTAAGTTGTTAAATGTTAAATATCATAAATATCACTTTAAGAGAGATATGCCATTGACTTTACCCCACGGATATCAATGATATATTTAAATACGGAAAAAAGTTCTCAGAGGATTGGGAGAGAATAACTTCTATCCATTGGAGATGTATTTGTGGATATGCTAGTATTGGAATAGGGTTAGTTTATTTGCCTCACTCGATTTTGGATGAAAACAAATGGGATCTGATTTTCCATGAGATTAATATATTCCTTTAACTACATCCTAGTTCTGTGTGACTGCAAGCCTCAGAAGATCAAAATGGCAACTATTTAACCAGCAATGTCTGTGGTTAATTTTCATGATGAACAAGACCAATGTGAAAAAATGCCGTGGAAAATGGTATTATGTTTAATGGTTTAGATTTAGAAGTATTTCCATTTAAGTAGCATGTGGCATTGAACTTAATTTATATAAAAATATGAGTGAAACTTATGTTTTACTTCTACAGGTGGTTACGTTTTGACTGAGGGAGATGTTTTGCAGTGCTGTTCCTTGGCGACTTGCTACTACTAAATGAATATCTGCCATATATTTCGAGATTTTTCTATGCTTTGATTTACCATGGATGGTTTGTGTACATAATTTTCAAATTCTAAATACCAACATAGGAGAGGCTTATCCAGAGGGGTGCTGGTAAATATTTAAGAACCAGCTCTCAAAACTCTATGTGTGTTTATATACAAATTTATTTTAAATTTTACTGATATTAGAATGTATACCAAAAACTTATAAATAATAATAAAATACACAATACTATTTATCATAAATTCTATATAGCCAATTGAGTCTTGTTATATTCTAGCTATATGAACACTTTTTCCTGATTTTTGCTAAATTTGTATATCTATATCCAGCTTATAGTTGAAATTTGAACGTAGTTTTATAAAGTTGCATCCTAATCCACTAATTTTTTTCCAAAAAATTGTTGTAATTAAATTTGTGAGCTACTTTAAAACTATTTATCATTCTTATGCAAATTATATTCATTAAACTAAAACCTCTTTTAGCTTCAGCACTTGACATGGTGCACTTTTAAGTTAAATCTGAATTATTAACATTTTCTTCATCATTTTCTTAAGTGATGAAGAACATGTTTTGTTTTGAGGAAAAGGATTGTTATGCTTGACAATCACATCAACCTCTGTTAATGTTTATAGATGTAGATTTACAAGGGGTAAATATTCCCATGATTGCCAGTTACCATTTACTAACATAATGTCACTCAGTGCAGTTAAAAGAGACGTACAGTAGCACATCATTGTATGACATTTTTAGTATATGGATATAGTAGATGTAAAATTGTAAGGCATAGGTAATAGCAAAATACAGTAAAATAATTAGTTTTACTATTATATTTACTATGTATTTTTTATATTTACTTTTATTTTAATATAAGATATTTAATTGTAAGTTTGTGTAATTCAATTTTTTCGTAATGGCTGTGTTTAACAATAGGCTTGCAACATTCCTGAAAATTTAACAGTTGGTTCTTGTGAGCCAATACAAACTTGCTCCAGAACATCATTGGCCTAATCTGAAGAGGCTTATTTAATCTGAAGAGGCTTATAAATAAAAATGCCCCACTTCCAAGCACCTCCATCACTACCACTCCATCCAGGTTACTGGCCTTCCTTTCTAGAATTATGGCTTAGCCTCCACTCTGTCCTTCTGGCTCCCAGTTTGACCCGTTGGTCCACTTCCCACACTATAGACAGAGTGATCCTTTTAATGGATATACTGGATCATAGCACTTTTCTTTTCTTTTCTTTTTGAGACAGGGTCTTACTCTCTTCCCCAGGGTGGAGTGCAGTGGCACAATCACAGCTCACTGCAGCCTTGACTCCAGTGATTCTCCCACCTCAGCCTCCTGGGTAGTTGGGACTATAGCCACGTGACACCATGCCTGGCTAATTTTTTTGTTTTTGCAGAGATAGGGTTTCACCATGTTGCCCGAACTAGTCTTGAACTCTTGGGCTCAAGAGATCCACCCACCTGGGCCTCCCAAAGTTCTCGGATTACAGGCATGAGCCACTGAGCCCAGCCTCCTTTTATCAAAGTTCTTTATTGGCTTCCTTTCTTACTCAGAATTGAACTCAACATTCTTGTCGCCATTGCCTCTTTGACATAGCTCTAATGACCTCTGCTCCTGTTTTCTACTAATTCCCCACCATTTTGCTCTCATCTCTTTTGCCTTCTTGGGATTCTTCTCACACATCAGAGAACCTGCCTCAGTGCACTTCGTGCTTTGCTTTCTTGGCCTGGCATGCAGGGACCTCCAACTTGTACACTCCTTAAATTGCCTGCTCTCCAACCTAATGTTACCTTCTCAAAGAGACGTCCCTGCCTATCCAAGTCAGAACACACTCAAAAACTCTACACTGCCGGTTTTCTTTCCCCATACTCTACATCTCATTGATCTTCATAGCATGGTTCAGAACCTACCATGTTACATATTCATTTTTTTTTATTTTCCATCTCCCCAATAAGAACATAGATTTCATGAAAGAAAGGACTTTGCTTTATTCATCGTGGATCTCCAGAGCCTAAAAAACTATCTGACATAGATAACTGATAAATACTCATTAAATTCATGCATGGATCCTTATTAGAATTGACTCTGAAATGTGTTCACTTTAGGTGAATTCCATCACTGTTTCTCTCAGCATAAGGGTGGTTCAGTGGCAAGAAGGTGTCAAGTCCGACTCATAAAGTGAGGCTGTGTTCATTCAGAGGGATACTGCTTTCTAATTCTCACAAAGGCACAATATGAGCTGGTGACAGTCCTAATTTCATCCTATTGAAGGATATAATTTTATGTCTTTAATGTCTTCCTCATTGCACCCCAAATCTTCTAGTGGCTTAGAACAACTTATATATGCTAGTCTCTTCTCTCGGGGACACGTGGATATGACTAAGTAACCATATCATACTTGTATGCAGGGTGAATCTGTAGGTAACCAAAAGTTGAAAACATCAGCTGGGCACGGTTGCTCACAACTGTAATCCCAGCACTTTGGGAGGTCGAGGTGGGTGGATCACCTAAGGTCAGGAGTTTGAGACCAGCCTGACCAATATGGCAAAACCCCGTCTCTATTAAAATTACAAAAATTAGCCGGGCATGGTAGCGTGCACCTGTAGTCCCAGCTACTTGGGAGGCTGATCACTCCACTGCACTCCAGCCTGGGCAACAGAGCGAGACTCCGTCTCAAAAAAGAAAAAAAAAAATTGAAAACATATTTGAAGAGATTGGTACATTGCCAATACTAAAGAAAGGGAATAAGTGAAAGAAGTTAAGGAAGGTCATAACATATAAAGAATATTAAGTGAAATATAAAAAGAAATCAAGCCAAATATTTTTCCCTAGCATGACCCCAAGACAAAATTAAGCCTAAAGACATAGAAAGCAATTAAAACTCATTGTAGTGACTGTGCTCATAGAATATTTGTAAACAGCTTATTTCCTTAGGCCTCAGTTTCATTACCTGTGAAGCAGGCATTGTAGTATTGATCTCCTCAGAAAGAGTTATAAAAATCAGATACTGTCTGAAAACTGATATTATTATTATTATTATTATTATTATTATTTTTGAGATAGAGTTTCTTTTTGCTGCCTGGGCTGGAGAGCAGTGGTACAATCACAGCTCACAGCAGCCTCAACAGCCTGGACTCAAATGATTCTCCAACTTCAGCTTCCCAAGTAGCTGGGACCACAGGTGCGTGCTACCACCTGGCTAACTTTTTTTATATTTGTAGAGACAAGGTGTCACTATGGTGGCCAGGCTGGTTTGGAACTCCTGACTTCAAGTGATCCTTCCTCCTCGGCCTCCCAAAGTGCTGGGATTATAGGCATGAGCCACTGTACCTGGCCCTGAAAATTAGTATTATTAACCTTAAGGATATGTTTCATAAATTCACTTAAATATTTATTAAGTGGGCATTTTTATGAAAGGGAAAGTTTACTTAAGACTTTAACAATGCTTGTTTTGGTCTTGACGTTTTCTTTTTCTTTTTTTATTTTTGAGATGGAGTCTTGCTCTGTCGCCCAGGCTGTAGTGCAATGGTATGATCTTGGCTCACTGCAACCTCTGCCTCCCGGGTTCAAGCAATTCTCCTGCCTCAGTCTCCCAAGTAGCTGGTATTAGGAGCCCACCACCATGCCTGACTGATTTTTGTATTTTTTAGTAGAGATGGAGTTTCACCATGTTGGTCAGGCTGGTCTCGAACTCCTGACCTCAGGTAATACACCCACCTTGGCCTTCCAGAGTGCTGGGATTACAGGCGTGAAAAACCACGCTCAACCCAATATTTTCATTATTAACAATTATTTCTTAAAGATCGCTTAAGAAAATGTGAGTTGTTTTTCAGAGAATAAGTATGTTCATACTTCTAGATGTATCCTCCATTTATGTTTTACCCACAATATGAAAGTCACCTATGCTTAACAATTTCCAAAGACAGCTTGATGTTTCCAAGAAGTCCCCTTTTAAGTGTGGCCTGTAAGACCTCACCCAGGTGGCTTATCTGATGGTCTTGGCAAGACTCTGGCCTGGGCAGTAATTCTGGCTCTAACATTTCTGCTTGAAGCACAAAGAAACTGTAGGCTCATTTCCCAGAGGATGGGGGAAGTTGTAGCTCTAACTGTTTAAAATTGGATTTTATTGGGTAATGTTTCAAAGCGCTCACTTTGCATTTCTGCTAACAAAGCTGAACATTCAGCCAAAATATTGGAAAGGAAATACTCAGGCAGAATGAAACGACAGAGGAGGCTTGAAAAGTGGGGAGCCAAGCCAAGAATGACAAAATAAAAGGGGCACATTCCAGAAGGAGACGTGAAAGAGAAAACTGTTTTTAGCACATCAGTTAGAGCCTTCTTTTCCCACATCCATATCCAAACCTTGGGAATAACTAATGTTTTAGTTGGGTTTTTAGCTTTTCTTCTCATATACTCACTTCAGATCTCATGCTAACACATTAAAGAAGGCTTTGCTGGCCCATCTGGGGCAACCCAAGCCTTTAATTCAAGTTGGCTTTTACCGTTTCATGGCAGGTGCCAAGGATGGAGGTCACGTGAAGGTTTTCTACCCTCCATTCCGGAAACATGAAATAAAATTACTTTAGCATCGATGCAATGAACAAATATTCCTGTCAGATGCGATCATCATCTGAAAGTCAAGTCTGGGAAGTATTTTACATCCCATAACATGACTTTGAGGGTGAGCACATGTATTTGTTTATCTCCCGTGAAGGCAATTTTATTTATACTCTATTGATTATTTTAGTGAACTCTTCTGCTCCTTGAAAAACTCCATTTATTTGATTATAGGAAGCAAATCTCCCCCACACTACCTGAGTGGATTATTTAGAAATGGCTGAGAGCAACCACAGAGACAGCTCAAGAAGCTAGTCTACAAAGGCAGGTCAGGAGGCAGCATAGAACTGAATGGAAGTGCGTCGCACCGGGCAGCCAGAGAGGTTTGGATGAACTGACTTCAGTGAGGTTTCCCACATGGGAAATTTTGCTGATAGTGATTCACTTCTGTTCCTAATTCTCCCACCTTATCTGTTTGTGTGGGGTGTGTGTATGTGTGCTCACGAACCCTCATATGTGTATATTCGTGCATTTCTCTTATAAAGCCATCTTTAATAATTACAGCCGTCTTCCCACCTTTGAGAAGATTCCAAACTACATTCAGAAGAAGCAAACAGTTTTTGAGGTGTTACCTCCATCATACCAAGAAGATGGATTTCAAATCTTTTTGCAGTCACTTGGAGAGAGTTTACTTGTTTTGCAAGTCTCTTGCACTGCTAAATATCCCACAGAAATAAAACTCGAAAGGGTAAAAAGCAGAAATGATCCTTTGTGCTTAAGACACTGAAGAAAATAAGTTGTATGAAAACAATAAATGATTAATTTGAAAACAAAGCAATGACTTTTTCTTTTTCTCTTAGATATGGTAACGTCTCCAAGTGGTTTCTGTGGAGGAACTATATTTCAGAGAATATGAATTCACAGATTGTACAAGGTGATTATTTTTAATGCATCTATCTATCTTGAATTATCATAAAGTCATAGAATGTAAAAGGAACTTGATTATCTAGTAAAGTTCTTATTCTTTATTTTGCTCCTTTTAGAAACAAAACCACTTGTCATTTACTAAAATATCTTCAGATAAAGAAACTAGATATTGCTCTTGGAAACAATAATGCAGCCTTTTGTAATGTCTTCAAGTCAGTACACATTTATTGCGAAATTAAACTGTGCTGGGGACACAAAAATCAAATTAGAGATTTTCTTATTTATGTATGCATTCATTTAAAATATTTATTGGCTGTCTACAACGTGCCAGAATGGTTTTGAGGCAATAGGGGTACAAGAGTGAAAAAGGTAGACCTAGTTGCTGCCTTCCTGAAAATTATAGTACATTGGAGAAAAAGGACATTAAAAATATAAGATAATGACAGGCAGTGAAAAGTGCTGTGATTACAAATAAAGCGGAATGAGGGTGTTAAGAGTGATGAAGACGGACTCCTATTTTAGATAGGATGGTCCAGGTAGGTCTCTCTGGCAAGGTGACATTTAAACAGAGATCTGAATGTGATGAGAATGAGAAGACATTCTAGGGAGAGGAAACGGAATATGTAAAGGGGAGAGACCAAGGATAGTTCCTATAACCAGTGGTTCTGTGTGGATAGAACTTGAAGTCATGCAAAATTACAGAAGTAGAGACAGGAAAGGGATGTGGGAGAATATTTGTAGGGATTGTAAACTGCATTGAAGAGTTTAGATTTTTCCTAAAATCCGAAAGGCAGTGTGGAATTGAAGAAGTCTAGGGAGAGATAAGACCAAGCCAGAGCAGTTAGCCGGTTACTCTGACAGTCGTATGAAGATTAGGAAGAGTAAAGGAACATCGTGCATTCATTTTATATGGTACAAAGCAGAGGTCTTCAGACATTTTTGTTCTTTTCTTCCCAAAAAAGTAATTTTGAACAATACTTAAACAAATTTTATAGTGATTTTAAATACCTGCCAAATATATAATTTCCAATATCCTCAAAATACTGGCATTTAAAAGTAATTATTTTACTCAATTAAAATATGCAATAGAATATAAATGCCAATGTGATTTGATTTCCACCAACATCCATTTAAAAATACACACTAAGTTGTTTTTCACTCTGTTTATATTATCACCTTTCTCTTTGAACTTCTTCCACCATAATTTTACCATAAAATGTTTTTATAATTTGGAGATGTTTTATAGATAACTGTCATATGTTTTGCAACACACACACACACACACACACACATGCACACACATACACAAACACATTGTTTATAATATGCATTAATTTTAGTTTTCTGTGACTGAAATGATTTCAATTAAAAAAACTTCTTCTAGATTAAGTGACTATTACATTGTTTATTAATACAGAATTCATCAAGAAACATAAACCAATGATAGTATGAGTAATAATAGCATCAATCCCCCACATAGTCCTTATCACATGGCAGCCACTGCTCCTGATGCTGCCCTTATTTTCCTTTCCTTTTTTTTTCTTTTTTGAGACAGAGTCTCCCTCTGTCACCAGGCTGGAGTGCAGTGGCACAATCTCGGCTCACTGCAACCTCTACCTCCAGGGTTCAAACGATTCTTCTGCCTCAGCTTCCCGAGTACTTGGGACTACAGGTACGTGCCACCACAACCAACAAATTTTTGTATTTTTAGTGGAGATGAGGTTTCACCATGGTGGCCAGGATGGTCTCAATCTCCTGACCTCGTGATCTGCCCACCTCAGTCTCCCAAAGTGCTGGGATTTCAGGCATGAGCCATCGCTCCTGGCCTATTAATTAACTGAAATCCTCACAACCACCCCATGAGGCAGCTCAGAAATCTTGTTCAGAGAAATAAGGAGGTGGGAATGGAGAGACTTCTGCCAGAGCAATGTCTTTGAACCTCTTCAGTGCCACATGCCAAAATCAAACAGCAAACTGTCATCAAAGAGTATCTTTAACAATCTATTAGCCAATTCAATTAGTTACTCCTTTAATGTTTTGATAGTAAAATATTTGAAAGTGCTCAATCTGCTAAAAGATTTGTTACATGGGAACCATGGTTACCAATCACAGGGGAGTCATTATACCCATGACAGGGCACTGCAGACTACTCAGGGGGTTGAGAGGTTGGCCTTTTCTTTGCTAAGGGAGGGAAGGGCAATTCACCAAGTAGATAGCTGAAATATTCTACTTTCTCAAGAAGATCAATTTTAGGGAAGATGACTATGGAAGCTGAAGATGTAGAAACCAACTCCCTTAAACACCTTACTGCTCTTGCTTCTCTCAGAAAGCCTTTCTGTACTACCAGGGCGATGTGTACTCAATCCTCAGACGCCTGGTTAATCCCAGTCTCTCCCATTGCCCCTTTGCGGGGGCCTTCTTGGAAGGCATACTCAATGCTCCTCTAAGCTATTCTTTCTGATGCTTTTCTTGCCCTTAAGACACTTTGCAACCTTTTAAAACTTTGCTCTTCACAATTTAGGCAACTGAGTTCTTAAGATATTAAATAGCTTTCTCAGGCCATGACTTGAAACTGGAGACCAGATTTTTATTATATTGATCAGCTCTTTTAATGATGTTCAATCCTTGACAGGTTAATTTATGTTTTTTTTTATTAGAACATCAATACATTTTTTTGTCACTGCAAAACAGCAATTGTCACATTTTGAAAGGGAGCAAACTGTGAGTAAAAGTGGGTGATGGTGGGGGGCATTTCTGAAATCATTGTGAATGTAGCTGCTATTTAGTATCTTATCAGCCAAGAAACATATTTTTAAAAATTGCAATAAAGAAAACAGACTTTCCTATTTCTACCTTTGGAATTGTAGAACCATTTCAAAATCGTATTGATAAAAAATAACTTATTTAAATTTCAACAGCCTACATTCCTACTAGAAGACACATATTTCTTGAAGGATACATCTTGATATATTAATTTATATATAGAAGGTTTCCGAGCTTGCTGGTTGAATGATCTGTTGGAACATGACCATTTTTATTAAACTGTCATATTTTAACTTATCCAACAGTTATGTTTATAGTGTAAAATCTCATTGGGGACTTTACATGTTTCCACAGGTGGAGTGGTAGAAAATTGATTGCTGTTGTTTCATTTGACAAATTCTTGGATCTTCATATTTTCTTGCATTTACCCATCACTAGGAAAGGGACTGTTGTTACTTGCCAGGCCTTTGCTGTGAGAAGGAAACAGAGTCCTTTTGAAAGCCCTGGGTGATGTTTGTGAATATTTAATCATGGAGAAGGTACAATGGCCTCATTTACAGTGATACATCAAAATTAATTACATGGTATTTTGTCAAGGAAAGACTCTTAACCATATGCCTTCAAATAAAAATAAATTAGTTAGCAAAACTCTGACAAGAAATTTATCTAATTCTGCAAAGTCTTTGGATGCAAGATTTCCTTAAACAAAAATAGAATCATTCATGCAAACATGATTGAGTTCAATTTATTTCTGTTGTTCAAAAGGAATCAGAAAAAAAAGCATTTCTGTCTTCTGATGCTTCCAAACTCAAACTGAATGTCTTTAATTGAGTCTCATGTTTTTATTAGAAATACATTAAATGCAAAATTAAGTAGAAAGAGAGAACCACACAAACATAGAAGAATATTAAATACTTGGATTGGAGACAAAGTGAGCAGATCCTTCAAGTACAACATCCATTTCCTGGACCCAGAACAACGTTGTATATTACTGAGTCACTCAACCCATCTTTAAAGGCAATCTCAGAGAAAAGAGTCTAGCTCCGTCTGAACTCACGGAACATTAATCGACGCTAAATAATAAACCTCACTGCTTGGTTCAGTAAGCATATGGACTAAAAGTGGTTTCATGGATGAATTTCTTGTACACTTTTTGCCATGTGATGTCTTAAAATCATGTATACAGTCAAAGTTATCAGTTTTTGAAATTGTACCTGGATTTTCTTAAACTTAGATTCTGAAGAAATTTACTCATGGTTTCTTCTAGTGCTTGTATGGTTTCATGTTTTGCACACTGGGAGTGTATTTTATGAACGTAGTGAATCTGAGGTTACATTTTTCCAAATAGCTATCCAATTTCCTCCACACCATTTATTAAAAAGAACATTTTT
This sequence comes from Pongo abelii, assembly GCF_028885655.2. Taxonomy (NCBI): domain Eukaryota; kingdom Metazoa; phylum Chordata; class Mammalia; order Primates; family Hominidae; genus Pongo; species Pongo abelii. The sequence continues at coordinate 39,952,101 of NC_072007.2, forward strand.
TCTCATTGCTTTGAGATGGCACCTTAATTGCTTCTAAATTTCCACAAACAGGTTTGAGTCTGTTTCTGCATATTCTATGCTGTTTCTCTGGTATGTCTGTCTAGGTATGCTCTAGCACCACTGTTTTAATTATAGAGCCTTTACAGGATGGTTTCACGCTGGATGGGGCTAGTCCCTTCCCAACCTCTTTTTTTTTTTCAAGGTGTTTTTAGATATTTCTGCATGTTTCTTTAGGAGGATTCAATCATAGGGGTAAAGTGTCAGAATTTCTGTACCTAACTCCCAAATAAATATATGTAAATGGAATTTCTGTACCTAACTCCCAAATAAATATATGTAAATGTATATACATACAGAGCAAGATGAAGCAAATGTGGCAGAATGGTATCAAGTGATGACTCACTGAAGGGCATATGGGTGTTTATAGAATTCTTGCAACTTTTCTCATGCTTTAAACAATTTCAAAATAAAATGTTGGGAGAAAATCAAAGAAACAAGTTGGAGAAAAGTTAAAGTGGTTACCATTTATGCTTTGGAAAAGGGTGGACAGATATGGGAGTGGGAAAGTGGCTCTTCAGCGTGTACTTTAAAAAAATATTTAGGCTGGGAACAGTGGCTCACGCCTGTAATCCCAGCACTTTGGGAGGCCTAGGCGGGTGGATCACCTGCGGTTAGGAGTTGGAGACTAGCCTGGCCAACATAGTGAAACCCCGTCTCTACTAAAAATACAAAATTAGCTGGGCATGGTGGCATGCACCTGTAGTCCCAGCTACTCTGGAGGCTGAGGCAGGAGAATCGCTTGAACCTGGGAGGCGAATGTTGCAGTGAGCTGAGATGGAGCCACTGCACTCTAGCGTGGGTGATAGAGTGAGACTCCATCTCAGAAAAAAAAAATATAAAAAAGAAATAATATTTTGTTTTATTTTGAGCAATCTAAATGTATCAGTGATTCAAAGGAAAACAAAATCAAGTGAAAATTAATATAATTACCTCAAAATATGGAAGCTATGAAATGAATTTCAGGCTAATAACAAATTTGGCCAGTGTTAGAATTGAGAAATTTAAACAGGGTCATAAAATTCTTGGGGAATAACACACACCGGGACCTTTCACTGGACAGAGGGTGGTAGAAGTGAGAAGATCAAGAAAAATAACTAATGGGTACTAGGCTTACCACCTGGGTGATGAAATAATTTGTACAACAAACCCCCATGACACAAGTTTACCTATGTAATCAACCTGCACTTGTACCCCTGAACTTAAAATACAAGTTAAAAAAATATAAATTCATGTACATAAGTTATAAGTTATAAAAATAAAATTCTTGAGGATGGATGAGCCAAGGGAGTTTATTCTGGGGGTCTGCCTCTCCCTGGTCCAGGGACCTACTGGTTGAGAGGAGCTGGGAGCCGGGCGGCATCTCACTCCCAGAGGAAGCATCCCTGGAAACTTAGAAAACTTTTTCATCTAGAGATGACAATTCTGACTCCTTTTCCCACTTTCATCCTCCTCTTTCCCACTCTCTAGAGATTTCTGTATTTATTAAAGGCCAACCAACTTCCATCGGATGGAGTCCTGTGTACCATGTGTCCTGGTGGTGGAGTTGATGCATGCATATGCACATTTGCACACCTCTGACATTACTTGTCTGTGTTCCACTTTTCAAAGCAGACATTCTGAGGAGAAGGGGCAAGAAATCCTTCCTAGTTGTCAAGCTAGCTGGCACTACTGCTCTCTCTCGGCTAGGCTTTTTTTTCTTTTTTTTTTTTTTCCTCCCTGGAATTCTATTGTCTTGCTTCTTATTCTTCATCTGATTACAGCTCTCCTTCATTCAGGTCTCAGGATAGACTTCACTTGTTCTGAAAATTTGGTCTATATTTTTCAAGATCTTGTTATCTGTTCTTTCTATGTACTCCCATAGTCTTTGGGATAAGGACAGCATAAGACATTTTGTGGTGTGTTGTAATTACCTAATGATGACTAACATTTACTGAGCACTCACTATATGCTCAGGGCTTAAATGTACTATTTGATTTCCACATCAATCCCATGAGGTAGGAGATATTTTGACCTGTATTTTACAGAAGAGGAAAGTCGGCTTAGAGAAATGTAGTCACTTGTTGTGACAGGCAGTCTTTAGGGTGGCCTCCAGTGATCCCCACCTTCTGGCATTCACAGTCTTGTGTAGTCCCTTTCCCTTGAAAGTGGGGCTAGTAACTTTCTCCTAAACAATAGAATACAGAGAAAATGGTTAAAGGTCACTTCTGTGATTTGATTATAGAGGACTGTGACATGTATCTTGGTGGCAGAGTCTCTCTAATGCTTTCTGAGCTTGTACCCTTTGATAAAACAAGATAGTATGTTGGAAAGGCTCATATGGCAAGGGACTGGGGGTGCCCTCTGGCTAACTGTAACTGAGATCCTCAGTCCAACGATCCTCAAGACTTGAATACTGTCAACAACTGCACGAGTAAACTCAGAAGTAGATGCCTCTGCTGTTGAAACTGCAGATGAGACATTACTCTTGTGTATGACTGTAGCTTTGTGAAAGACCTCGAGAAGGAGGGCTCAGTTAAGCTATGCCCAGATTCCTCACTCAGAAACTGTGAGATAATAAATTTGTGTTGTATTAAGCTGCTGCATTTTGGAGAAAAGGCAGATAACTTCGGGTAACTGACAGATAACTTAGCAATAGATTGTTAGCAATAGACAATGAATACACTTGACTTAGATCCCACAGGTAGAAAGAGTACAGGGTTAAAATCCAGGGCCTCTGATTCCCTAAATGAATACTTATGTCGTGCTGCCTGGTTACTTACCAATTATTATTATTATTTTCATTTCAAACTTGTTCTGACTTTAATTCCTGGCATTTAGCCTGAATCTGGTATTTTGTGTGTCCTTGATAGTTACGAAATGAAAAGCAGGTGCATGAAACACAAAATATTGTATGGTAAATTAGCCAATCAAAGCAACATTTTTTTAATTTCGTATTTATTAAAATTGAGAAAAGAGAGGCCGAGCGTGGTGGCTTATGCCTGTAATCCCAGCACTTTGGGAACCCAAGGCTGGGGGATCACAATGTCAGGAGATCGAGACCATCCTAGCTAACGCAGTGAAACCCCTTCTCTACTAAAAATACAAAAAAATTAGCCAGGTGTAGTGGCGCGCGCCTGTAGTCCCAGCTACTCGGGAGGCTGAGGCAGGAGAATGGCGTGAACCTGGGAGGCGGAGCTTGCAGTGAGCCAAGATCGCGCCACTGCACTCCAGCCTGGACGATAGAGAAAAGAGAAAAGAGAAGAGCTACACATAGTACAATTCTTGGAACTATTTTGCACTTCTGTGTGCTGACTGTTATGTTAGGTTGCATGGTTAATTTTAACACCTCTCTACACTAGAATATGCATTGGGTACCACACATGGGCCCTGATTCAAAATTAATTACTTTATCAAACATTTGTTAAACACCTTTGAAATTTCTGCCTATGTGCCAAGCCCTTGAAACACAAAGCTGGATAAAACAGCGTAAGGGCAAGAACAAATACAAATAGTGACATCATTGCATGATCTGATAAGTGATTTAATCACAATTTGAACAAAGAACTGTGGGAATAAAATACAGAGGGTAACCTTCCTTCAGTGGTCTCCCTGTTTCTTTCTCTCTCATTTTCTCTGTCTAGACACATGTGCACACTAACACATGTATTGATATAGTTCCGGCTAATTCAGAAAACTGTAAATGTTCACTTAACAGAGTTAAGATTCTACTCAATGATTTTAATTGTAAAGTGACTATGAGAAAAAGTTCAAGGGAAATGACTTCGCTGATCTGAAGTAGGGTGTTATCAATTTTAATGAATCATTGAGCAACAGGTTTAGAGAGGACATTAAAAGAGATGACACACAAATATAAACCAGGGAATTGCCAATTGAAGGGAACAACCAGAAAAGCAATTTAAAGTGGTGTTCTTTTGATGTTCAAAGTAACTTTTGGTGATTTTTACACACAGAGAAAAAGAAAACATGTTTTCCCTACTTCAAGGTACTGCCATACAAAATAATCAAAAGGAAAAAGTATCACTTTCAGGTAGCCATTTTCTACACCTCAATCAGATTAAAGGTCCATTTTTCATCGATTTACTTAGAGTTAATTTGCACTGCTGGATGGTATTGTTAGTCTTTGTTGGATACCATAGGGTGTCTCCCAAGAATTTAGGAATAATGAAAATAAAATTGTTCCCTGAGAGCTAAACTATGAGCCAAACAAATAATAAATAAAAGTAGAGAATCACAGTTACCTTAAGTAGACAAAAGAGCTCCCAGGACTGCAAGACTTGATTGTAACCTGCCTGAATGTATTAGAGTACTAAGGAAGAATATAGTCTCAACTGATGTCTGCACAGCCATGGGAGGATAAGGGAAAAGAAAGTCTCAGAGCAATATGGGCATGCCATTTATGCATGGTCCTAGCTAGGGAGTAAGGGCATCCTTTTGAGAAGGATGTGTCTAGCTCTTACACATCAGATTAATCTCCCAAATCCTTGTTGTGTTCTCTTTACATGATCAGGAAGGAAATCTCCAATGGTGATCTGGCTTCCTGTATGGGTTAAGGTAAACAAGGCAGACCCTGAGAAGAGGCGAAGGCAGAAAGTATCAGTTGGTTGAAGAAAGATAGTGTCAGTTTGTTGAAGAAAGAATAGAAAGCATGGGCCAGGCGGGGTGGCTCACGCCTATAATCCCAGCACTTTGGTAGGCCGAGGCGGGTGGATAACGAGGTCAGGAGATCGAGACCATCCTGGCCAATATGGTGAAACCCCGTCTCTACTAAAAATACAAAAATTAGCTGGGCGTGGTGGCACGTGCCTGTAGTTCCAGCTACTCGGGAGGCTGAGGCAGGAGAATTGCTTGAACCTGGGAGGCAGAGCTCGCAGTGAGCAGAGATCGCACCACTGCACTCCAGCCTGGCGACAGAACATGACTCCGTCTCAAAGAAAAAAGAATAGAAAGCATGAATAGTGATTATAGACATAAATTTCAGTACCCCACTGAAGAAATATTCTGTGATTTAATATCAGTCTTTTTAATGTCACAATTTACAGCAACCTTTTTCTCCCTTAGAATTTAAACATGCTTAATCCCCTTTCATCTTAAACAATAAAATAAAAGAAACATGCCACCTCCACTTTTTCCAACACCGCTTTCCTGAGTTCCAGCTAACACTGTGAAAGCAAGGTGTATGTTTCTTAAGTATTCATTTAAGTTCTTGGGTTTATTTACGTATTGTTTCTCTCTGGCATTAATAAGAGTATTGTTTGAATTTTCCAACGGTATTTCAGTTACACTCTGTTGATTCAAAAGAAGGTTGTTTGTCCAAGCTTGTCCAAGTCAGTTTCAAGAGGCTCAGCCACCAAAAGGTTCATCAAAGGGGAAGCCAAGGTCATCAGTAAAACCTCACAAGAGGTAAGATCACAGGGGTGAAGTGGACATCCACAGGTCCTACCATCCTTGGCATCAGGAAAGTCTCCATTCTGGACCACCTTTGTCTGTCTGAACCATTCCTCTCAGATTTTAGAGTTTGGAAATTTCCTGAGTAGCTTAAGAGAAGATAAGAGCCAAAGTTTCCAAACTGTAGAAATAACCCAAATGCATGACTCCTTTTATTTCCATAAATTTGGCTAGAGACATGACAATTTGGGCAACTCTGTGCAATGTTTTACATTTAATGATTTTTGTGACCCAAACTCTGCTAGGCGGAATAGTATAAGCATTTGTAATCTGTACTAAAATAATCCATCTGGCATAAAATCCAGATTTCAAAATTGGATGAGATTCTGTGTTCTGGGCCTACCAAGATAGTTATTACACACATGAGAACTCAAAACACTAAAGCAACTGGTAGAAACAATTGCTCTTCTCCTTGCTGTAAACATGAAAGTGAGAAGCAGCAAAGAACGATTAACAAATTAACACCCTTTTCATATTTTTTGTGACAGCTACCTGGAATGGGCAGGAAAGAAAAATGCAGATAAGAAAATTAAAACCACAGACTCCTGGGCGGCGAACAAGAGCCTTCTGATCCTAATTCGATCTGGAGTTAAGAATGAAGGGGATTTCTGTAGCAGTTTCTTTTGCATAGCAGAGCTCCGACTTTTCCAGCAACAGCGTGTCCCTGGAAGTTACACAAAGTTGTCTTTGATTGCCTGTGATCAAAGCCACGAAGGCTCTCCTGCAACATCTTAGCTTCAGAAAGCCAGGAAAATCAGAATGCTGAGAGTATATTAATAATTCCTAAACACATTTTTAAGGTGAGTGGTACTTCTAACAGAGCTTCATTATTACTAAAAATGATTTGTTTCTGACTTTCCTGTTGGGGAAAAAGTTAGCCTTAACTTTCTAATGAGCAAGTTGCATGTTATAGTGGATATTGAACAATATAGTCAGTTGTTTTACTCAGAATTTATGCAGCTGATCACATAGGGACAGGACTGGATGATAGAAAGCTCACTAGACTGGAAGTCAGGAGAATCAGCTTTGTCACTGATCTAATGTAGCATAGTGGACGTGTCTAATAGCCTTGGCCTCAGCATCTCCATCTGTGAAATGGGCTGAAGGGCTTGAACTCTCTGTAACTTCTTTGGGATGTGCTAGTTAAGAAGGCTCCCATTGGATTCCACATACCCTTGTTTATAGCCATGGCTGACTCTTCACAAGACTGCCAAATCCCAAGCTGCCTCCTCTTCTGTACCATTTCTGCCACATTTGGGTCTTTATCAGCAGGAGAGTGCAGACACTTTAATATGAATTCATGTGCAGCACTTGACCGAGGATTATTTCTACTTTTTAAAAGGCTGCAAGCAAAAACATGCAACTTGATATATGGGGGTGGGAAGGATCATATTTTAAAGTCAGAGCTGCTTATATATTTCAACTATAAAATTTATTATCTGTGTGAATTTCCTTAAATTATTTAACTCCTCTGAGTCTCAATTTCTTATCTGTATAATAAAACCTAGTCCGCATATTGCAATGAAGTTAAAAAGACAGTCTGTTTATGAAAAGTGTAAATTTCTATTTAATATCAAAAATATATAATCTAAATTGTGAAGTCTTTATTATTTTTATTATTTATTTTTATTTATTTATATATTTCATGAATATTAGTAGTAGTTGTTATAGAAGAGTATTAGTAGTATTAGTTGTAGGGATAAGAGCCAACAAATTATTTTTTAATGATGGCATTTCATATACAATGAGGAATCAGGGTACAAGAATTAATTGGGGAGAGGGAAGCGTCTTTTTGCGGCAATTAAAATATGTACAATCTTACCTAAACTAGTCACCCTATTTTAGTTCCTTCTCTCCCTTCCTTCTCTCCCTTCCTTCCTTCCCTTCCTCCCTCCCTCCTTCCCTCCCTCCCTCCCTCTGTCCCTCCCTCATTCCTTTATTCCTTCCTTCCTTGCTGTCTTGCCTTCTTTCTGAATATGCACCTACTCTACATTTGCAAACTCCAACTCTGGATGCATTCTAAAGGAAAGACAAGCCAACCACCGGGTAGAAACATCACCCTGAGCCAGAGCTCTGGGTCAACAGTGACGACAGGAGGCATCTGGTAGGGAGAAAAGATGTAGCAATTTTACCTGGAACTACAAAGATTTGAGACTCAGAATCACGCTGACATTTGGGGACCTAGCAGGGGTGTATAGACAAAATGTGGCACCACATTTGTCTTGAACTACTGATTGCTGAGGCAGATTTTCTTGTAAAGGTAGGACACCAAGCAGTATGGTCCAATCTCTCCTTGATTTTCTGATGAGGATCAATAGAGAGAGAGAAGGAGAGAGAAGAATGAGAGAAGCAAAATGTGGAGACTGTTGCAGAGTCAAGCTCTCTTATAGATTCTCAGAAGAAAAAAGAAAACCTGTGATACTGATATATCAAATAAGAGGTTTGATATACTATTAGATATCAAGTTGATATATCTCATAAGATAGGTTTGATATTTTCACTCTCGTCCATGTGAAGAGACCACCAAACAGGCTTTGTGTGAGCAATAAAGCTTTTTAATCACCTGGGTGCAGGCAGACTGAGTCCGAAAAGAGAGTCAGCGAAGGGAGATAGGGGTGGGGCCGTTTTATAAGATTTGGGTGGGTAGTGGAAAATTACAGTCAAAGGGGGTTGTTCGCTGGCAGGCAGGGACGGGGGTCACAAGGTGCTCAGTGGGGGACCTTTTGAGCCAGGATGAGCCAGGAGAAGGAATTTCACAAGGTAATGTCATCAGTTAAGGCAGGAACAGGCCATTTTCGCTTCTTTTGTGATTCTTCAGTTACTTCAGGCCATCTGGATGCATACGTGCAGGTCACAGGGGATATGATGGCTTAGCTTGGGCTCAGAGGCCTGACAGATATAACATTTGATTATATTTGATATATCTTATTAGATATACCTAATAAGATATATCAAATAAGATAGATTGGTTTTAAATAAGATTAGTTGGCAAGAAAGCTGCCTCACACCACCCCTACTGCAGCCTTTTGCACATTTCTGTCCTTAGCTTACCTCCCTTTCATCTGGTAATAGTAATGGTGGCACTGGACCTTTTTTCTAGATCGCCTTCCTTTAGCTGCCTCTTGGTGCCACTTTTCCCCTTCAAGGTTGCTCTTGCTGCTGAAGGTTTACTATGACTTTATCTCTGTGGATGGGAATGGGGAGTGAGCGTATGTTATTATGGAGCCATCTCTTAATGATATAGTCCTGGGCCCAGGGAGAACTTGCAATTGCATGCTCTATAAGTCCTTCTTTATTTCTTCCATGCACACAGCAGCTCTGCTAACGCCTCTCAGCCTGACACACCCAGTCAATCTGTTACACTCAAGATGGTTTTTACTACAATGGGAGGGAATCTGCATATGTCCTGGTGGGTACTGGTGCATCTGATTTTCACATAGGTTGCAAGTAATCTGACCAGTTTGTTAATGACCTTTTAATGTACATTTGCATTATGAGTGCTCCCATTATTTGCCATTCCAATTCCACTTGCTAGCTGCCTTTCCTACCTGCCTGTAACACATTCCCAAAGTTAATGAGGACATGTGCGCATGGCAGTGGGTGTCACCATTTTAACTGCTTCCAAATATGGTTAGCATATGTTGTCTCAGTATAGAAAATCTGAATTAAAATGCTAAGCCTTTTTAGTACTGGCAAGAGATAATAGTCTCTAGAGCTAGGGCTCTTCTGAGAAATTCATGATGTCTCCAAGGTTTCCCTATGGGTCAAGAAGATGCTGGTTTTTCTGAAACAGCTCTTATATACTTTTGATCTCCTTGGACTTTTAACGTTTCTGTAGATAGTGATCTGGTAACTTCCATGAGATAAGGTCAGAGCTAGAATGGGCTGGGACTTGCTTTCATTAGTATGTGTCTAAGCACGTGGTCCAGGAATGATATCCTTAACAGTAGCTTTCCTGTTCAGTCACTTTCCCCCTAATTTAACTATTTATAAGAACAAGGAACTTAATTTTGTTGAGGTCCTACAAAAAATTGTGTTCTTTGGTTATATGCTGTGAGCATGAAGGATGTGTGAAAATTCTCAAAAGAGAAAGTCTGTTTCTTCTTTGCAAGAAGCTTACTATTTCTTGGATGAGACCAAATGGCCAGAAAAAGGAGCTTAACACTATTGTACAAAGTAAATTCAAAGAAAAAATATGGCCAGGCACAGTGGCTCACACCTGTAATATCAACACTTTGAGAGGCTGAGGTGGGAGGATCACTGGAGGCCAGGAGTTTGAGACCAGCCTGAGTAACATAGTGAGACTCATATCTCTACAAAAAAAAAAATAAAAAAAATAAAAAATCAGTGAGTGTAGTAGCATGTGCCTGTAGTGCCAGCTTCTTGGAAGGCCGAGGCAGGAAGATTCCTTGAGCCCAGGAGTTCAAGGCTACAGTGAGCTAGGATCGTGCCACTGCACTCCAACTTTGGATGACAGAGTGAGGCCCTGCCTCCAAAAAAAAAAACTATATATAAGTAATGCATCTGTTATTGAACGGTACCAGGAAAGGAGATTTCTTAAATGATTGCAGAAGGTGGGAGTGGAGGACTCTGCTTAGAAATGCTGGACAAGTTCAGATTTGATATGACAGGCTGCTCAAGTTCCTATTTGGAGAATGTGAAAAATAATATGCACAGCACCCTATGCTCTTGTCAGATGATAACATGCCAGAGGCAAGAGCTCTTTTTCTGGTGAGTGCATGCATGTGTGTGTGTTTTGAGTTTGCAAGCTGTCTTACTTCATCCATGTTTAGTGGAAAAGAATATTGGCCCATTGTGTAATAACAATTATTAATAGTTAATAACAATTTTATAAAATAAATTATCTAGTGCAATGAAACAAAGGATATTCTCTTCTTCATGTATAATAAAATATAATTTGATTGAGAAACAAACCCTTCATCTGCATTATACAAATAGGTAAGAGGTAATTAATGGGAAGATTTTCTTTTTCTCTCTAGGAAAATGAATCACATACTTGGCTTCCTTGGCTGCCTGTCAAGAAAACATCTTAACTCTCCACGCACTGAAATATCTTAGAGGCAAATTGGATGCTCAAGACAGAAGCCTGTGATGGAATCACTGTTGGACTCTCCGCAGATGGGGCCAGTGTAGCAAAGCCCTCTGGCATAGATGGGCTTCATATTACTGTTAGCTACCATAAAGTTGTCCCTGTGAAACCACAGAAAATTTTACCAACTCCCTTTAGGGCAAGAAAGAGAAAAGGGAATAAAAAACAGAAAACAATCACTCACTCTGTTCTAGAGTATAAAAGCAGATATTGGCAGGCTATTTTTAAAAGTTACCTTTAAAATCATCCCTTTGCTTTATTAAAGAAAGCAGTCTTTGATTTCATGTACAGGTGTACGAAATATTTTTAGGTAAACAGTATGAAGATCTAAGGGAAAAGTCTGTGTGCCTCAGAAGAGGTAATGGTGTGTGCAGTTGGATTATTGGATGTTCTGTGCCCTTGTATAATATATAGTTATGTAGATCATATGTACGTTGAGCAAAACCTACCTGGATCTGAACATAGGGAAATCTCTATGAACCAGTAAGAGGTATTGGGATCCTTTTTCTTAAGGAGAAAAATCCTTCAAAGTTAGGTACCCTTTACTAGGCAGGCAGACTCACTACCAAAACTGCAGTATGCGGACCAGTCTTGGGTGTTTGAAACTTGGCTTTGATACGATGACAACTCTGTGTGTAAATTACTCTGCATAGTAAAATATTCTAACCTCTCCTGCATAGTGAAATACCAATCAGCAACGAAGACAGATTACAGCTGGAACAAATACAGTTAGTACACTTGGATTTTTCCATACTAATGAAGTTAAACAGAAAAATAAATAAATACAACAATAGGAAAGTCCAAAATAACTCATGTGTGGCTTTGTTATGTACTTGGAGATCGATGCTTACACATACGCGTCATGCCTACAAAGACTGAGGTCCCAGGCAGGAGATCAAGAATATGGAAGGAAAAACTAAACTTCCTACAGAAAATGCATGTAAAACAGGTTTTAGAGCCAAATAATCACGTGTTCAAATCCTGTTTCCTACTATTTAGTTGAGTTACACAGTATTTCAGATCATGAAACCATAATTTCCTCACTTATGAAATGGGGAGTAATCCTCGCCCTGGTATTTCTGTGAGGAATAAATACAAAAGCACACATCTGACACAGAGGAGTGTGATTGTCATTTCAATGTGTCAACTTGACTAGGCGACAGTACCCAGTCATTCAATTAAGCACTAACCTGGGTGTTGCTGGCAAGGTATTTTGTAGACCTTGTTAGCATCTGCAATCTGTTTACTTTCAGTAAAGCAGATTATTTTCCATAATCTGGGTGGGCCTGATTCAACCAGTTGAAAGGATGTAAAGGTAGAACTGAGGTTTACCTGGGGGACAGGAAATTCTCCTTGTGGACTGCAGCATCAGCTTCAGCCTGGGAGTCTCCATTCTCTCTTTTTTGATGGCCTGCCATATTGATTTCAGACTTATCTAACCTCCACAGTCATGTAGGCCAATTCTTTGTACTCTATCTATCTATATGTCTAAATCTATCTAGCTAGCTACCTAGCTAGCTGTTATCTATCTATCCTGGTTATATGTTTCTGTCATGGAATGCTGACTAATACAAGTAAGAATCTTAAAATGTTATTTTCCGTATAATCCAAATTTGAGGGTTCATATTTGAATACACAAATTCTATATTTCTATCACATTGTAGTGGTGGATAAAAACCAATATTTGTCTTCTGCTCGCCTCCTTTAAACTAGAGGAGAAAGAAAGTGTGCCTGGAAGTTCTCAAGTCTTTTCCTGTTAGTATATTAATATGGATTTATTGATTTGAAGCATGGTCATCCTACACTTAGAAAGCCTAGCCTTGAGGAAATCAGGCATAAGGCAGATTAATTGCCCTGACTGAAAAGGGAAAGGGAGAACTTAGGGGAAAGAACATCAGCATCAACATCAACATGGAACACCATTGATCATGTGCCAGGCACTGTTCTTAATAGTTAACTAACAGGCATTCACTTATTTCATCTTCATGGTAACCCTAAGAGGTGAATACCACTATCGTTCCCACATTCCAGGTGGGGAAACTGAGGCATGAGGTTTAAATTGCTTGTCCTGGAATGTGGTAAAGTCATAGTGGCCACAGCAAAACATGGCTCCAGAGAGTCAGTAGAGTGGAAGCTCCTTTGGGTGTCTCTTCACCTGGAGAGACGGGAGGCAGGTAGAAGAGTGCAATCCCGTAGAGCATGGAGCATCCACAGGAGCCCTCCGATATGGAATGACAACTGGAAGAGGGAAATCAAAAAATAGGAAGAGATAAGGGCAAGGAATCTGAAAACAGGACTGTTAGATAAAATGTCAGTGTAGGGACAACGTCTTGGTCTTCTGGTCTCCAGAATTTAACTCAGTGCCTGGAAAGTAGAATATATCACAAAAACCTGTCATGAATTGAGTAAAAAGGTTCGGATAACATTTTACCACAAGCTGGCCTAGATATTAGGATTAGAAGAGAAATGCAAAGCGTATTTTTACTGTCTGTGATTGAAGCCATGGTTATTAAGGTTGTCTGGCTTATAAAAACCTCTTAAAGAATGCAAAAAACGTTTATGAGTTATTTAAGTGGATGCCTGAAAGAACATTGAGGGAAAATTTTATTACGAGGAAGTGATATTTAAAATAAATGGGCCGGGCGTGGTGGTTCACGCCTGTAATCCCAGCACTTTGGGAGGCTGAGGCGGGTGAATCACGAGGTCAGGAGATCGAGCCCATCCTGGCTAACACAGTGAAACCCCGTAGGTACTGAAAACACAAAAAATTAGTGTGGTGTGGTGGCGGGCGCCTGTAGTCCCCGCTACTTGGGAGGCTGAGGCAGGAGAATGGCGTGAACCCAGGAGGCGGAGCTTGCAGTAAGCCGAGATTGCCCCACCGCACTCCAGCCTGGGTGAGAGAGCGAGACTCCATCTCAAAAAAGAAAAAGTAATGACAATAATAACGCTGCACCCAGCACGGTCAGCTAATGCCACTGGTAATTGCTGCATGTGTGAGTAGCAAAATCACATGGAAGAGGAGCTGGCCTTGGGGACAATGCCACGTTATAGTGAGGAACTCCAGAAAAACCCACGTACAAATTTCTCAGGTTCACGCTTGGGTGCCCATCTTCTCCCTGACCCCACAAAAGAATAAAGATCTTACAAATATTCAATGAATACCAGGATGGAAATAACTTGTTTCCTGGCATTCAAGACAGAGGAAATCCTTACTATTAAAAAAAGAAACAAACAAACAAAAAAACTAGAAATGATTAGCAAAGACATGAAACACAACAGTTAAAAAAAATTTTTAAAAAAAACACAAGAAAATTCTATCATATTTTTACGTTTTAGTTTGCCACTTGAAATACAAACCAGTGGCCAGGCGTGGTGGCTCATGCCTGTAATCCCAGCACTTTGGGAGGCGAAGGTGGGCAGATCGTCTGAGGTCAGGAATTGGAGACCAGCCTGGCCAACATGGTGAAACCCCATCTCTACTAAAAACATACAAAAAATTAGCTGGGCGTGGTGGCAGGCGCCTGTAATCCCAGCTACTCGGGAGGTTGACGCAGAAGACTCGCTTGAACCTGAGAGTGGAGGTTGCAGTGAGCCGAGATCGCACCTTTGCACTCCAGCTTGGGCAACAAGATTGAGACTCCATCTCAAAATAAAAAACAAAAATAAATAAAAAAATTAAAAAAAAAGAAATGCAAACCAGTGACTGAAATGTATATTTCCCAACCAGGGACTCTTCCAATACCACATTTAAAAGGGGTTGGTGGTCTCATTTCAATTCCCATCACATACATTGTTCTAACTGGTAAATCCCTGCAGACAAAGCAGGAACTCAAAAATCGGGGTAGAAGGTTTCCTTCAACTTCTCAGATTAACTATTTTGGTAAACAGCATACATATTTCTCACATAGTGCTAATATTATAATGGTCAACCTCCAGATTTAAGTGCATCAATTAACTAAACCACACTACTTCTGTGAATAAAAGATGTTTGTTTTACTAAATCTGCCAATTTAATTAACCAACACAATTTCCTATATATAGAAAATTTGAAACACAAACAGTGACTACTTCTATGACTAAATTTTTTCCTAATAAATTCCTGCTTAAAAGATTGTCGGCATGAGGATAGCATTATTTTTTTAAGTTCTTTCTCAAAGAAGCCAGTCAATCAAGAGCTTATTGAGTGCGTACCAGACAATCATTTTTTCCCCCAGAGGACTTAACTTTAAGCAGGGTTTTTCAACTTCTGCATTAATGATATTTTGGGTTGAATAATTTTATGCTGTGGAAGACAGTCCTATGTTTTTGATTTTTTAGCAACATTCCTGGCCTCTACCCATTAATGCCAATACTACCCCTTCCTCAGTTGTAATCTTAAGTGTGTCCAGACATTTCCATATCCTTAATTGGCAAAATTACTCCCAGTTGAGGGATGCTGCTTTATATTCTTGAAATAGATTGCATTAGACAGTGCAGGCTGTCTATGACAAGTATTTCTCAGATCTTAGCTTGAGATAATAGAAATTTATCTTTTGCTCTAATCAGAGAACAGTGAAGGTCATGAAGGTGGGAAGGGGTAGCACGTTCCATGTTAGAGATCTTCCACCTTTCAGCTGCTGGAGCCACATTCCATTGGCCAGAATTTAATCATCCATGCCCCTCAATGCAAGGAAAGCTGTGAAATACAGTCTCATTGCATGCCAAAGAGGAAAAGAAACTAAGATTTGGGAAATAACATCAAGTCTCTGCCCCAGGGTGTATTAGTCTGTTATCACGCTGTTAATAAAGACATACTCGAGACTGGGTAATTTATAAAGAAAAGAGGTTTAAAGGACTCACAGTTCCACATGGATGGGAGGCCTCACAACCATGGCAGAAGGTGAATGAGGAGCAAAGTTACGTCTTCCACGGTGGTGGGTAAGAGAGCTTGTATAGAGGAACTCCCCTTTATAAAACCGTCAGATCTTATGAGACTTACTATCATGAGAACAGCACGGGAAAGACCTGCCCCCATGATTCAATTACCTCCATTGGGTCCCTCCCACGACACATGGGAATTAGGGGAGCTGCAATTCAAGATGAGATTTGGGTGGGCACACAGCCAAACCATATCCCAGGGATTAGAACAAAATAAGGTCAAGTCATGACAGATTATTTTGATGGTGTTGGAAGGGATTGCCACAAAACATCATTAGACTAATTTACTTCCAGTCAAAGCCGCCTGTATTTGCTTACATAGTCCTAGAACACTGAGCAAAATTATGAAAGGACAATCTCAAAGCCTCTTTTTAGGTCATTAGTGTGCGTTTAGTGAGATAATGGACCCTCTTCTAGTCCAACATTCTCTTCAGGTTCTTCAAGCCTGTCTCAGAGCTATCAAGGATGCAGCAAAAGGGATGCCTTTGATCTGCTGTCTCTGGATGCACAAGGAGCTCAGAGAAACAACCAGGACACAGAACAAAACAAAGCATGGAGCTCTAATTTAGCGGTTTCAGCTAAGGGAGTCACTCAGCACCAGCACTGGGCAGGAGGTAGGTAAGTCCCGGTTAAGTTTCTGGCTTCAAAAGCTCCCCTCTGTGACACCTTCAGAAATCTTCTTAATTGGAAGACAGCTTCAGTTCCCTTCTTTTCTTTCCTTTTTTTTTTTTTCTTTTTTGAGACCGAGTCTCGCTCTGTCCCCCAGACCAGAGTGCAGTGGCACAATCTCGGCTCACTGTAAGCTCCGCCTCCCGGGTTCACGCCATTCTCCTTCCTCAGCCTCCCCAGTAGCTGGGACTCAGGCGCCCGCTACCACGCCCGGCTAATTTTTTGTATTTTTAGTAGAGACGGGGTTTCACCATGTTAGCCAGGATGTTCTCAGTCTCCTGACCTCGTGATCCGCCCGCCTCAGCCTCCCAAAGTGCTGGGATTACAGGCATGAGACACCACGCCCTGCCCAGTTCCCTTATTTTCTAATGCTATGTTTTCAAGGTTGTTGTTAAGGTTAGTTAAACTAATGTATATGAAACACCTGGTGAATACAGTGCCTGGCACAGCAGTATTTATTTATACACTTCTTAAGTCTTTGGAATCATAGATTATACTATCAGCAGATAAACTGACAGATGCATAGACATGATCAGAAAGAGAATGGAAGGAAGATGTGGAAAGGGAGAACAGAAGTCAGAAACCAGAACAAAGGAAGACAATGTAGACAGTGTAACATTAGTAGAGAGTTATAGAATATTGGGTTTAATTTTAGGTAGAATGCATTTCGTTAGCTCTATCTGGTTTGTCTTTGATTTGTCCATTGTACAAAGCTGACCTCTCTTTCCTCTGCTGTCTACTCCTCCCTGGAAGGTAGGCAGTGATAGATGCTGAGATTGTTTTGTCCTAGGCTGTCTCAATAAGGATGTTTTCTCTACAGAATTTTCTAATTTCAATGAGCCCCAAACCATAATTTTGAGCAGCTGTACAAACCTTTTTGTAATGATAGTAATAAAGATTGCTACCGTTTATTGGTTGTCCATAATAATCTTTATTCTGTGTCTGTTCCAGTTCTTACAGCTTCCTTTATGATAAAGATTTGTTCTTCTGTTTATAGGTGAGAAATCTGAGACCTAAGAGATTAAGTGATTGGCCTGTGGCCAAGGTCCTGAGATTTGAAACCGATTTTTCTGACTCCAAAGCCTGACCTGTTTCTTCCTAACATGTTGCCTGCCTATTCTAAGCATATACAGTGTTGCGAATGTCTGACACTGTTCTAGAGCCTCATCCTCTTTTCACCTCCGACATGCTCTTGTTTGTGGCCTGGTGGTCAGATTATATACGCTGGGCTGGGAAACCCTCATTGGTGGAGACAAAGTGGCAAGTGAGTAAAGGTGGCAATTTCCAAGGGGAACTCATTGCACATCAGACACAAAGTATGACTCAGGCATGTGCCCCAACATATAAGCCAAGAGAGTGCCAGGCCTTTAAATAAGAAACACTGATGTTTTCTGCAACTTAAATACAAGTAAGCTTGGGGGGTAGGGAGGGAAATTGTTGTACTGGAATCTAACAGTGTTTTCAAACTTTCCCATTTCACCATTAATGGTGGCACATAATCAAATTAGCCTTTAAGAGCAATCATCACTCCATGGGTGGCACCGTGGTATGCGAAGATGCCTCGGAGATTTTAATTCTCTCTAACAGCTTTCCATAATAAAACAGCTACCAAATTTGAAAGTCATCGAGAGTAATTCTAGTAGGTCTTGTTTATACACGATCTTGCAGAGGCGTCTCAAGAGCTAGTGGCTTAGATTGAGTCACTTTATACAGTTAAAGCTGTAGATATAAGCACAGACAGAAAACTGTACCTCTGTAGATCTGTAGATGTCCGTCAGTGATTCACAGCTCATACAACGCCAAGATTCAAATTTCTCTTGGAAGGGCTTTTAGTAATTCAGATGGAAAAGACTTTCCAGACAGATTTCAAGGGATTATGTTTGGGGACTGCAAAGGAGGTATTTCCAAAATTTTGTGGGCTTATTTTTTTAGTTTTACAACAACATTTACCTTTCCTGTGTGATACTTGCTGATTACAAGGGCAATACCCTGTCCTCGGTAATCTATTGTGGGCTTGCTGTTGATGATGGTAAGTTTCACCATGAAGCCTGTGACTGGCCCAAGTTGTCAGAAACTCCTCATTTCCCAGATAAGCTGTTTGCCAAGCTGGTAAATGCCCCTAGGAGCCACAGTGCCCCTGTTGCCTGCACACTTTGGACCCTTTTCATTAGCTTCTGACCCATTGCACTTGCACTTAGCGCATGCTCTGATGTGGACTTCCAGCTCAGAACCCAGGTTCTGGAACTCATGAGCGCATTCAGCATCCCTTGCTATCACAACCAGCTTGACAGAAAGACCACAGGCCAAGTGCAGCAGAGTTCCAGAAAGTGAATGCAGCAAAATACCCTTGCTCTCTCTGAGGTACTGAAAACAGGCCTGCCATTTAGCCTAAGTAGAAATCTAACTAATATGTTGAAGAAATAGATCGAATATTACTGTATAACTTTCAACAAGAAAACCAATTCTGAAATGAAAAAAAAGCAAATCATGCTATATATTAAGATAAACATTTTTTAGAAAAAGTTCTTATATTTCACAAGGATTCACTGTGTGTGAAATTCAATTAAGTCTTTTAAATCAGATTCTATTTATGCCTTTACAATTACAGTTAGAATTTTAAAAATGTTTCTTTCTTCTCTTCTTTTCTTTCCTCTTTCTTTCTTTCTTTCTCTTTCTTTCCTTCCTTCTTTCTCTTTCTTTCTTTTTTTTTCCCACAGTTTAGCTCTTGTCGCCCAGGCTGGAGTGAAATGGCGTGATCTCAGCTCACTGCAACCTCCGCCTCCCAGGTTCAAGCAATTCTCTGCCTCAGCCTCCTGACTAGCTGGGATTACAGGTGCCCGCTACCACGCCTGGCTAATTTTTTGTGTTTTTAGTAGAGACAGGGTTTCACCCTGTTGGCCAGGCTGGTCTTGAACTCCCTATCTCAGGTGGTCCACCTGCCTCGGCCTCCCAAGTGCTGGGATTACAGGCATGAGCCACTGCACCTGGCAAGAAACGTTTCTATCACACAAAATAAAGTAAAGCTGTGCAGTACAATATTTTTTCCACATGGCAATTTTTGAAACTTGGAGATTTTCAGTGTTCACAGTTTCCTTCATGCAATGCTCTATCCTAGTTCAGGGGACATGATTTCTCTAGTTAACAGATATTCTGTCTTTGGAAATGACTGATCTAAATGTCAGTCTTCATGTCTTTCCAGGAGGGCATCATCATCGTAAGGTGCCATTATGAATAACATTCTGAGATCACCTGAAACACTAACTTAAAAATAAGACATGCTAAGTTTTAAAATCATAGCATTTTCTCTCATTTTTAAAGTGATTAATTTATCATAAAAGAAACACTAGGTTCCCTGTCTCATTCTGCAAATTGTGAGGAATTACATTTGAAGGTAAGCAGGCCACTTACAACTCATTCATCCTAGTCTTCAATTATTACAGCTATTTAAGTGATAATTGCTATTCTAATTTCACTAGAATTCTAACTATAATAGGAAAAGAGGTAAATAACTTTTCAGGGGCTCATGCTTGCAGTTCTTTGATTATACAAGAGAAAAGAAGACAATATGTGAGTTTCTCTTCACTCACATTTGGCAACTTCTGTCTGTGCTTTAAGAATTCTAGAGCTGTAGCACCAGGAGGACAGGACCACCCTGCATTCAAATTGGGAGGCTCTACAAAGTCACATTTAGACTGCAGAGTCGTGCTTTTCTCATCAAACCAGCCAGCCCTAATTTTCTTTTGGTGTCATTTGTTTACATTTCAAAATGAATAAATTCCTGTCAACGTGTTCAATGTAGTACTTGAAATGAAATACTGGATATGTCACACAGATAGCTGAGATTATCTTCTGAAGTCCTAAGATTCTGTTTAATGAGAAAACAATGTAAAGCCAGATTCTTCTCCCATTCCTCCAGGTTTCTAGCTTGAAATTTCCCTTCTGAAAGTAAGCCAGCTTTTCTCCTCCAAAGTAGTGCCAAGTTTCTGTCTGCTAAGGGGACTGATATGGTTTGGCTCTATGTCCCCACCTAAATCTCATCTTGAATTGTAATCCCCATGTGTCGAGGGAGGGATCTGGTGGGAAGTGACTAGATCGTGGGGGTGGTTTCCCCCGTGCTGTTCTCATGATAATGTGGGAGTTTTCACAAGATCTGATGGTTTTATAAGTGTTTGGTAGTTCCTCCTGCGTTCATTCTCCTTCCTGCTCCCTTGTGAAGAAGATGCCTGCTTCCCTTTTGCCTTCTGCCATGATTGTAAGTTTCCTGAGGCTTCCCCAGCTATATGAAATTGTGAGTTCATTAAACCTCTTTTCTTTATAAATTACCCCATCTCAGGCATTCTTTAAGTGAAAACGGACTAATACAGGGACTAAGTGTCACAAGAAGGCATAAAGCCTTCGGAGTATTGCAGCTCTGTCCAATGGTGGTGAAATTATTTGAGGAGTGGGTGGGCTGGGGTTAGTATTAGAGTTTATGTCATGGTCCTGTCTTTTGACTTTTGTCCTTCCCTTTCTTCTGTCCTAAGGGTATCAGAGCCAGGAGGGTGGCTGACTCTGATGATAGAACAAGAACCAAATATGCTCCTGCTGCTCCAGTAGAGTGGTCTTCAGGTGATCGAGATTCTGAGCTCCCAAACCAAGGCAAGAATAAGGAAACTGGAACAGGAGGGCATGCTGGGCTCCAGCCTCCCACGACAGTGAAACATTGCCTTAGAATGACTGTTGTTAATACAACTGAGGAAACAGAACACATAATCTTGTGATTAAGTTATGCACAATTTGATTTAAATTTAGTTTCTGGCAGTTGCTAGGTTTCACTCTGGTGTACTCTCTCGGTGTGGAAGCTGCTGATTCAGAAAGAGATGTGCCAAAGCTCATGTATTTCCTGGACACATCTAAGTACGGAATAAAATGCTGGTTAAATAAATGAGTCAATTTTCCAAGAAAGACACCAATTACTTTTAGATTCTTTTGCTTTCTTAAGCAGATGTGTACACATCCGGAAACATAACTGGAGGGGGGATAGAATGGGGGAAAACATGGAACTGCTGGGAGCTCAGCCAGAGACTGGAGATGATGCACAGACTTATTGAGAGGACCACATTGGGTGTCTGGAAACTGGAAGAATGAGACACTTGGGTTCCTGTTTTTTCACAAGTTGATAGGATGGGGACAGAAGCATGGGTGGTGAAAACATTATCTAGGATTAAATACTACTTTCAGTTTACTAGTGCCACAGAAAACACTTTATTTTTCCATGGATGTTCAGAAACCTTTATTTATTTCCTCCCTTAGCAGTGTGAATTTTGTAGGACAGAACCATACTAATTTCATACAGCTGCTGGGACTGTCTCTAGGCAGAGTTAATTAGTGTTAGTTAACAGCATTAGTGTACCCACATCCATAAAAAAGTAATTTCCCTATTGCAAAGTCATCTAAAATTTTGTGTCAGCTCAGACTCTCTTATTTCCCCTGAATGTCATTCAAAGGAAACACCACTAACAAAAAGCTAATTAACCTCCACAGAAATAATTTTTAAATCCAAAGTTTGATGTCCAAATTCCCCTAGGCAGGGTCAATAGTGAAGCCACACAATCAATGCTGATGGCTATATCTTCATAAACAAATAACTACATCATAACATCATAAGATAACTGATTTCTAGATACCTACACAGTGGCAGAAATCAGAAAGATACCTGCTCCCCACAAAAGCATCAGAATTAAAAGCATTGTGAACTCCCTTTTGATAGTTTGGATGCAAAAATTAAATATATTGTAAACGTGAATAAACTTCACTTTATCTTTAACATGCTAGATACTAGAACTTAGAGATATTAAAATAGTGAATTCAGAAAACTTGGGGCTTTCAATCTTCAATTCCCAGACTATTTATCAAATGCATTCCAAGCCCTTTTAGACATTTTACACATTATTATTGACTTGAAAATATAAATCTAATAGGTTGAAATAAAACATGATTTTCAAATGGAGAAAAAATAGTGAAATATATTTCCTTTAAAAGATCATGACCTCTTTGCATTTCTGTCTCCTTTTTTATAGCTCCTGCCTCTGGCAGAGCCACATGCTCTTAGAAGAACAGAGTAATAGTCTAATACGGTGCCAAGAAGTCAAAGACCTTTATTTCTTTCCAAGTTACTTGAGCACTTTGCACACACCACAGTTGAGTGTGCAGCATTTTTGTCCCTCCTACTTTTATTTTATAATAAAATCTAATATGTCTCTTTTTTCTGCTTGCTTTTATGAGTAGAGATTACACTTTCAAGTAATGAGAAAGGCTCATTTCTTCACTCTGCAATTTCCTTCTAATCTTTTTTATTTTTATTTTTCCACCTTGAGAGGTCTCCTTGCTACCTTATACCCTAATGGATTCCTCAGCGCTCCACAGACATGGCTACAGATTTATTTAAGTTATTGCATTCCTTCTGTCTTCTGTCATTCAACTGCAAACTCTGTAAAATTCTTTTCTTTCTAGCCCTAAATTGGCTATATAAGATGGCTTTTCCCAATAGTTACTGAGAGGGCCTTTAGGGGACGAATGCTCTTCAGCTGGCCCTGAACTACCATCTGCCAGGGGACAGTTAATCATGCTTCGAATGGGGTCTAAGAGGGAGGATGTAGAGCAGAATAAGAATCCCTGCCTCTGACAAATACAGCAAACTGGGTTATATTGTCCACCTGTGAGAGCCAGGAGCAATGCTTCTGCACTTCCCTTCAACATTTCTTTACTACTGTTCTTGTCAGCTTAAATTTTATCTAAGAAAATTCTTCTTTTTTTTTTTCTGAGACGGAATCTCACTCTGTCGCCCAGGCTGGAGTGCAGTGGCGCGATCTCGGCTCACTGCAAGTTCCACCTCCCGGGTTCACGCCATTCTCCTGCCTCTGCCTCCCGAGTAGCTGGGACTACAGGTGCCCGCCACCACGCCTGGCTAATTTTTTGTACTTTTAGTAGAGACGGGGTTTCACTGTGTTAGCCAGGATGGTCTCGATCTCCTGACCTTGTGATCCGCCAGCCTCGGCCTCCCAAAGTGCTGGGATTACAGGCGTGAGCCACCGCGCCCGGCCAGAAAATTCTTCTTTAGACAACTCAGTATGTTCTTGGCATATCCTATACTCAGCCACAGGCCTTAAAACAAAATCCTTCCAAACATGATGTTCTTAATATAAAGCAGTAGTTCTGAATCAGAGACGATTTTATTGTCTCCACCCCTAGCTACATTTTGGCATTATCTGAAGACATTTTTGATTCTTATGATTGAGTAGGTGCTACTGGCATCCAGTGGGTAGAGGCCAGGGTGTTGCTAAACATTCCGCAATGCACAGGGCAGCCCCCCACAATGAAGAATAATCTGATCCTTCTGTTGAGGTTGAGAAATCCTGATATAGAGGTCTGACTCCCATCTCTTCAAGCCAGAAAATACAGAAGACCTGGTTGAGAGGCCTGCAAAGCTTTTGATAACACCAGGTTTTGGATTTTATTCCACGGACAAAATCAAAACCAGCATTTTTGCATCGATGACTCACTAGCACACACTAGCACTGCTGGAGTAAATAGCTACCTGTTTCTAAATATTCTTTCTCACACATAGAGACAGCTGTTCATGAGCATGGTACGATATACTTCATCAGAGGGGCTTCTCTGAAAACTTGTTTGTATAAGGGAAAAGAATAAGTGAAGTTGCTCTTCTCCCCCAGGGCCGCATGTACTTTGAAAACAGTCTCTTTGAAATGGCTTCCCTCTTCTAAATCTTCTTGAGGTTATAATGAAGAGTATTTTCTTCGATGTTTCTTCCATCTGTCTCTCTTTATGAAAGAAGCTCTTCAATTGCATGAAAGGCTCTGTTATGGGATTGTTTCCCAAAGACTGAAGATTCTGGGGTCTTAACTCATTTAGTGGTAAAATAGGAGTGCACTTTGTAGGACCCACCTTCTCCTAGCACTTCCCTGAGTCTGCCTAAGTGTAGAAATTCCCAAACTAGCTAGATAGCAACTTTCTCTGTGGGGCTGTGTGACTGGCATATACTTCATCCAAAGGAGGGATAGATGGTGCCCATGGAAAAGGGAGAAAGAAATAGAAAAATCACAAAACCACTGAACATTAATGCACCATAAAATCAGGGGAAATGGTCAAATAAAAGAATGGCACAATGTGTGTGTCTTAAAATATCCTGTACGTCTTTTTCTGGATATTTCCAAGATGTGTATGGATGTCGATTATAGTAAACAGAATTATTATCTATACATTACAGCCTCTTAAAGGGATCTGAAATAATAATGGAATTCTTTTGAGCATTTTCTATAATTAATCTAGATAGCAATTTGCTCATATGTATGTGCCTTTTAGAACCATTAAGAGAATACCACCTCTCTGCATTATGGAAGTTGGTGTGACCTTCATATAAAAAAAGGTTTGCTCAGGAGAAAGATGGAAAAAAAATAATTGCAATATAAAAATATTCTATAACATAAATTTTTTAAAACACAGGACTTTGGACATTGTGGGAGGAAGAAGTACCCCATTAATATATTTATTTCTCTACAGTAGGAAAGTCTTCAGCAATCAGAGAACGATTTTAGAGGTCTCAAAAGGCCCTTGTGCTTCAACTTTTAATTTGGTAGTGACAGGCAATTGAAGTAGACTTGCCTTTGAGTCAGAAGTCCCTACTCCTCTTCTCTTTCATTTTGGTTCAAGTTAATTTCTCCTCAGCTGAAATTCATGTGCATGTGTGTGTGTGTTTGTGTGTGCGTGTTCTCCTCAGCTGAAATTCGTGTGTGTGTGTGTGTATTCCATGTAATGGAAAGACAATAAGAGACAGAACATTAGTATTTTACTTCCGTGACTCGCCTTTTTAGCTTCACTTCAGATAAAACCACTTTTAAGTGCTGGCAACGGGGTCCCAGCTACCACTCTTCCGTGCCGGAAGTGACGGTATAGAAAGGAGCAAAAAGTGCTTTCCCTCATGCAAGGCTCTTGAAGGTGTTTATACGGGAAAATGATTATTGAGAGTTTTTAGGCTGGATGACCTCTTTTATGGGGAAGATGTTCTTCAGGAAGCCAAGAGACTTGAGTCCTAAGAGCCTTGGGTGCTAATTCTGGGTATGCCTAAAGCTTCTTGGCTTTAAAAAAGACACTGATGAGTCAGTTGTTTTCATCTCTGACCTGGGATAATGAGATCTGATGCCAATGATCTTAGTCCCTTAAAAGTGGAACCTGAGACCAAGGCTTTTGTCGAGTCTTTTGAGATGGGAATTCTGGGGAGAAGTACAGGACAGGAGAGTAAAATAGAAAAGGAGAGAAAGATGATACAATGATGCATACTGAGCTGTCCACCACTATAAATACCTGGTGCTTGATTCTGCAGGGACCTTCTGAGAGCCTTCTGAATGGTGTCTCAGAACCGTCCACCCAGGGCACAAAAAGAGGAAGCATGATGTATCTGTCGTCACTCCCATCATTTAAGAATGGCACCATGGGTGTTAATGTCCTCCACCCCTGGGTTGCATGGGCATGTGTGCAGAGGGGATGCCACATGAACCCCATGCTGCAGATCGGAGGAGCCCAGGCAGGAAGAGAGACGCAGGCAGACAGACCATGCTGAAGAGTTGCCTATTTCAGTCTCCTAAAACCAGATTTGAGCTCGTTCTGTTTCCCATGCACACATTTTCTGTCCTCAACTTATGCAGTTTTCCTGATGTGTCTTCTTCTTTGACTGAAGAATTGCAAGTCTATTCTTCACACTCAAGTCAAGTATAACTTTCCACCAAGTTGTTTCTAACGATAGTGAATACCATGTTTACTTCAAAATTCTGCTTTGAGGATTAAATGAGAAAATGCTTTTAAAGCATTTAGCGTAGTCTCAAGCATAGAAGTAACAATCAATCAATTATTGTTGTTCTTTAAATTTTTTTCTCAATGATTATTATATTTGCTAGATTATTAAGCACCATGAGGGCAGAAACTGTGTCTCAACCATTTGTGAGTGGCTCATATAATGCCTGGCTCCTAGTAGGTGCTTTTTATAGGTAGAATTGTGACAAGCAAAAAAAGACACCTTGTAATCAGAACCTGAGAACATGACTTTATTAGGAGACAAGTTCTTTATAGAGGGAATCAAATTAAAACAAGGTCACTAGGATGGGCCCTAATGCCATACAACAGGTGTCTTTATAAAAAGGAGACATTTTGACACGGAGACAGATGCGCACAGAGAGAAGATGATGTGAAGACACAGGGAAAATTCATCTACAACAGCAGTCCCCACCGTTTTTGGCACAAGAAACCGGTTTCCTGGGAGATAATTTTTCCAAGGACTGGAGGTGAGGGGTGGTGGGAGCTGATTTTGGGATGAAACGGTTCCACCTTAGATCATCAGGTATTAGATTCTCATAAGGAGTGTGCAACCTACATCCCTCCCATGGGCAGTTCACAATAGGGTTTGCGCTCCTAAGAGAGTCTAATGTCCCCGCTGATCTGACAAGAGGCGAGGCTCAGGTGTTAACGCTCTCTTACCCCCTGGCCTCTCATCTCCTGTTGTGAGCGGTTCCTAACAGGCCATGGACCGGTACCGGTCTATGCCCCTCTGGGACTGGGGATCCCTGATACACAAGCCAAGGAATACCTGAGGCTTCTAGAAGCTAGGAGGGAGACCGGGGACAGATTCTCCCTCACAGCCCTCAGGAGCAACCAACCCTGCTAACATCCTGATTTCAGCCTTGTAGCCTTCAAAACTGCAAGATAATACATTTCTGTTATTCTAAGCCACCCAGGTTACGGTACTTTGTTATGGCAGTCGTAGGAAGCTAATACAGTGTTCACTGAATTTTTGAGTTTTTGGAATAAATAGATGAGTGACAAAGATGTATGATGTTGTTTTGTATAGTAGTTCACCCTACATATCTTTCAACGTCCAGATAAATTCCCACGAGTGCTATTCTATAGTCCTTCCCTGATCTTTTGGATGCGGGGAGATCTTCTCTATCAGTAACTGTATAGTCCTTCTTTCAGCTGATACAGACACTGCTTTGTGACTTTTCTGGAACGGCTAGACAACTCATGTTTTAAATTTATGGTCCAAGTATATATGAAGACTTCATCCGGAATTGGAAACACATTGTGTCACCCATCGTGCTCAGCTTCACCGAGTTAAATGCCCTGAAGGCCCTATATGTTAGTAAATGCCGCAATCTGCTTCTCCAGTGGTGCCCACGTCTGGGTCTGATGCTCTGCTTCCTTCCATATGTGACATTTCTAACATCAGCGTAATAAAGTGAGAGGGCGCAGGGGTGCTGATGACTCCAACAATGACCCTTGTTAGCACTTGTGGCATTGGGACAAATGACTGCTAATATTCAGATATACTTATATAAAACACGCACATGTAGCTACCGCTGTCTCCAGGCAGGGAGGTGACCAGACTAGCTAGAAAGCAGAGAGACTCACATCCATTTTTTTGAATACCCAAACCCATATACTCCCAGCAGGATTTTGATAAATGTATTACTCAAATAAATCTAGTTTATTGTTTTTGTGTAAACAGATAAATATCTTCCTACCACTTCTTGTTTCAACTTGCTTCAATAAGAACAACTAATAAAAATATCTTATTTCAGCATTTGTTCATGACTTGTGCAGACATTATTTTTAAAATAATAGTCTTTAAAACACTGGTCTCAAAATGCTTTCATGAGAAATGCATAGAGGCAAAATATTCACTTGCCTAGGTCCTCAGTAGTGGTTGATAAAAATTTTAGCAATTAGTGCCACCTTATCTCAGAAAACAGTGATGTTCTTATTATTAAGCCTTCTAAATTAGTAAGCGGGATGAGTCAGGAGGGAATTAATGACACCAAATGTAAAAATAATGTAGTGAATATGGTTGTATTAGGAAATTTTAATTAAATGTGGTTTATATTATAATTGGTTCTGATATTTTATTAACATGCTTCTACATGTAACTCTATCAAAATATGCATACAATCATGCCAACAGTTTTTAAACATTTGAGGTTTTAATAAATCCAGTACCCATAGCGACTCTGATAGTTGCAGTGCTAAATGAAAAACAATGTCAACATTTTTTTATCTGAATTATGTAGTTCCAAAATTCATACTATGGCTACCCTAAAAACAGCTACTCATTCCGTTTTCTCCCAGAGAACTTTATACATATATTTGGTAGAGCAGGGACTTGCTATTGTTAATAAATACGAAGGCCCCGATGTCTAATGGAGTAAGAGAAATAAAATATAAGCTTTGTGGGGGAAAACAAGGTACTAATTACATTTACTTTTATTTTCATTTGATGATAATTTATTTTTGTTTCAAGATCAGTAGAGTGTATGATCACCATGCTCTTGCATTTAGGACTAGCTGAAGTCTCGGTCGAAGCAGAGGGCGTGCTGCCCAGTGAAATGTTATTCTTGGACTTCAGTTTTTCCTTCTATAACAAATACTAGTAATGGTTGTTACCTGGCTCATGGGAAAGGTGTTCATATGCTTGATGTCACACTGATGGGAAAATGTTGATCTGATTGGCTGCACAAACCCAAGCCAGTGTGGGCTGGATATCACTGATGAGTAAGTGACATTCCCTTGGTGAGAATCAGAAGTTGACATCACCCAGTAAGCACCTTTTGGCTATACCAGTAGTGAAAATATTGAAAATACTGCTGTATTGCCAGCTGGCAAATAGCTGCTGTCTTAAGACTCAGGGAGCTCCTCCCACTCCTATCACTATGCCCGCCCCCTAGTCCCTTCTGTAAGGTCACTGTATTCCTCCAGTTCTACCAAATAAAAGATGAACACTCAGCAAGCAGCTCTGGGACAGCCAGATCCATTCTTTTTAGTTGATGCCAAGCCCCCAGTTGTTTGAATACTATTCCTGGAGTTATGATACCAATCTCATAGTTTATTCGTTGGAACTTGTCTATTTTCAAAGGATCAGTGCATCATTCAAAAACAAATTAATTCCTTTTGGAAGACCTGGTTCTTTTTACAGGCACATTTTTTTCACTTCATTGAATCTTTCGAAATAGAAATGTTTAAACACTTTTGGCTGTTTTTTATTGAAATACATCTTGGTCCATAGGTAAGAAAATCAACTGAATACAATTTTTGTTCATTATTGAAGGAGGCTGTAAGTCACATTTTAAGAAGTGTTTGCTGCCCTTTTTGATTTATATTATGAAAAAATGACTTTAGATAAAAATAGTTTTTGAAAGTGTGTGATTTGTCTACAACAGCATTAACACTCAGGGACAACTGTTTCCTGCCCTCTTGAAGCTAATTTCTAACATTCCAATACACTAGTGTAAACCATTTCTTACATACTATTTCAACAGAACCAAAAATCAATGGCAAAATGTTTTAAACTACAAAGACATAGTCTTCTATGTAATCAAGGACAAAGTTTTATCTTTCATATCCTTTTGGAGAGGAACACAATTAACTATTTGTCATCCCCCCTCCACCCTTTTTTGAACAAAAACTAATTGCAGTTCTAAAATTTTCCTCATTAAAACAGAGCACTGTTTAAAACCAGTTTGTAAATTTGTATATGTGAAACCCAAAAAAGAGATCCTTAAAAGGTTCAAGTACTAAAATTGTGCAAAGAGCCATCAACAAATTAGGCAGAAGCAGTTTGCAAAGTAGATGGGCCCATTTTCTTCACCACTGAATGGTTATGTTGGGTTTATTACGCATGTGACAAATATAATGTTTCAGAAAAATTTTAAGTTTTCATTGAACTTTGTTACTATATATTTCCTCTATTCTTCTGTGTCAATGTTAATGTCCTCAATTAAAATTTCTAATGATTGGAAAATTTTTTAACCTGTATTGCTCCATTTAGTAATACAGGAGCAATGAACAAATACCGTTAATGATGATGATGTTGGAGATGTTGAGGGAGAGGAGGCTGATAAGGAGTCCATGTAACTTATAGATGGGTGCAAGAATTTAAATTTCTCAACAGGAATTCTGGAGAACAGATGCTTTATAAACTTTTGTAATAATATCTTTTTGTATTAGTTATATCAAAACAAAGCAGTAAGGAACAGGGCTCTCGTCTGCTTTGTATCAGTGTAAGTTCTTCTTCTGAACATTCTGCATGCAAGAGGATTGGGAGAAGATAAATGCACAGGACACAGAGGGCCGCGTTTTGTCTAGACTTCAACTTATTTTGGCCCATGGCAGTATATTCTGAAAATAATATTTCAAAATGAGCACTGACAAATGTTCAGTGACAGGGTTGGCTTCTCTTCTTCACCTGTGTTAGGTAATCGGCATCCACCTTTGGTATTCCCAAGTTTTCTGCTTGTCTACTAGAGCCATGTGGGCAATTCTTCTTGACGTATGGTTACCTGTCTTTCTCCAAGGTAGAGTCATGAAATGTTTCCTTCTGCCTTCTTTATCACACTCTACAAAGGAGCACAGCCTACTTCATCAAACATAGGCAGTAACTAGATCATCCCGCTTGGATTCCTATATATCTCTACAAGTCAGAGCTGGTGCATAACAACCTCTCGTACA
The DNA here is from genome assembly GCF_028885655.2 of Pongo abelii. Lineage (NCBI taxonomy): Eukaryota > Metazoa > Chordata > Mammalia > Primates > Hominidae > Pongo > Pongo abelii. Next base: position 39,982,848 of record NC_072007.2, read on the forward strand.
CCATAGCTCATCTAGAAAATGATAAAAATGTGTACAGCATAGCTCATCAGATAGTATAGCTCATCTAGAAAATGATAAAAATGTGTACAAGGCAAAGGGATGAGGGGGTTGACATCAATATCTCAGCACATTTGTAACATATTCACAGGGGCTTGCATGCATTTTGTGGAAAATTCTGTCATAAATGAAGGCACTTTAAACTACATTCATTCAACTTAAAATAATAGCAAAACAACACACCTTCTCAAGTCTTGTCCATCCCCTTCCCATCTGAAAAAAGTTTTTACTCATTCACTCAATCCAACTTTTATTTTTAGGCTATATGTAGCCAGACCATATCTCTATGCTGGATTTAGCATACGAAGATAAGGAACTAATATTTTCTGGTACTCGGTGGATTTATATCCTGAATATAAGCTCTACTGGCAAGACATTCATCTTCCTTCCCTACTGTCCCCTTCAATTTTTTATTCTGCAGAGAATTATAATATCCTTGCAGAGAATTATAATATCCTTATATCCATTGGTTTCTTGGTTTATCAACAGAAAGCACTTTGTCCCCTTGGCTTACAGACCAGCAACCTACTTTTCTTTCACTAACCATATGAATACAACTTCAATATATTATTCAACAACTTAAGCAAATTCAGACTGTTAGGAAAGTAGAACTTTAAATTCAAGATGCAGATTTATTATGAGAGTATATCACAGTTGGAACAGAGGTAAAGGAAACCAGACATCTGTTGAAGGTCAATGTAGAGAATCAAGTGCTGTTTCTTTATTTTGCTCTTTTTTTTTTTTTTTTTCTGAGATGGAGTCTCACTCTGTCACTCAGGCTGGAGTGCAGTGGCACGATCTCGGCTCACTGCAACCTCCACCTCCCAGGTTCAAGCTATTCTCCTGCCTCAACCTCCCGAGTAGCTGGGACTACAGGCACCTGCTACCATGCCTGGCTAATTTTTGTATTTTTGGTAGAAATGGGCTTTCACCGTATTGACCAGGCTGGTCTCAATCTCCTGACCTTGTGATCTGCCTGCCTCGGCCTCCCAAAGTATTGGGGTTACAGGCGTGAGCCACTTCATCAAGTGCTGTTTCTTTATCTCCCTCTTTTTCTAAGTTGAGGTTTCTGATCTGGCTGGCTTTATGGATGTGAGACCTGTGCAGTCATATGGGGCTTGCACATCGGAGGACGCTGAGCTTGGTTTCATGCCCTGCTGTTGCTGTCTTGAACTTCTTAATAATTTTTGGAACAAGGGGATCCACATTTTCACTTTGCACTGGGCCTGTGAATTAAGTAGCTGGTCCTGCTACTCATATACTATCCTGGGGTTAGTTGATTCTTTGCTTTTACTGCTAAAAACATCCACCAAAGCTCAGCCAGGTGTGGTAGCTCACGCCTGTAATCCCAGCACTTTGGGAGGCCAAGGCTGGCAGATCACGAGGTCAGGAGTTTGAGACCAGCCTGACCAACCTGGTGAAACCCCGTCTCTACTGAAAATGCAAAAATTAGCCAGCATGCACCTGTAATCCCAGCTACTCAGGAGGCTGAGGTTGCAGTGAGCCGAGATTGACCACTGCACTCCAGCCTGGGTGACAGAGTGAGCCTCTGTCTCAAAAAAAAAAAAAAAAAAAAAATCCACCAATAGTTGCTTTGTCAATAGATGGCTTTAAACCATTGAAGAATCAAGGAGTTTGGAATCCTGGTATTGTTGGACTTGTAGACTTGTAATATTAGAGTACGGAGAAGCACCTGTCTCTGCTTCCTCTCTCCAGTTACCAAGGAGCTCAGTTGCTCAGCTGAGGAGGTAAGAGCAGCAACCAGACTGGACAGGCTTCTGCACTCCTGGTGCAGTCCAGGGAGACCCAGCTTGCTAGTGGTATTTCCCTGCCAGCCCTCATCCCTTGAACTTCCCTTCTTCCAAACCAGAAAAGGAAAAAAAGGGCAACAGGAAAGGCCAGGTCTCCTGACTCTGCTCCATGGTAAGGCCTTTCCAACTGTGTGCTATTTTGCTGTTACCATGGTGATCAGTTGCTCTCTACTAAATCATTTTTTTACCCTTCTCTTTCTTCAATGGAAATTTGCATTTTAGAACTTCTCCCCAAAACCTGTTCTTCTTAGCATTCCTTCTTCACTTCTACTACTGTATGAACAGACTTCCTTTTTAGATTTAAAGGCACTAAACCTCCCTTTAGTAGTTTTATACTTACTTTGTATTAGTCAGTTTTCATACTGCTATAAAGAACTGCCCAAGACTGGGTAATCTATAAAGGAAAGACGTTTAATTGACTCAAGGTTCAGCATGGCTGGAGAGGCCTCAGGAAACCTACAATCATGGCGGAAGGTGAAGGGAAGCAACGCATCTTCTTTACAAGGTGGCAGGAAGGAGAACGAATGCAGAAGGAACTACCAAACACTTATAAAACCACCAGATATTGTGAGAACTCTCTCACTATCATGACTATAGCATAGGAGAAATTGCCTCAATGATTCAATTACCTCCCATGAGGTCCCTCCCTCCACATATGGGATTATGAGGATTATGGGGATTGCAATTCAAGATGAGATTTTGAGTGGGGACACTGCCAAACCATATCAATGATTTACCTTTTTATTCTTTACTTTATTACATACCCTCACAAGAAACTGTAGCTGAAACCTTAACATACTTGGTCAAATACTTGGATTGAATAAGGTGAATATTGAGTTTGTATCAACAAAACACTTCTCATGTAATCAGCATATAATTTGAATAGCTATAAAGTTAAGATATGCAATGAAAAGATTTGTAGAAAATAGTCTCCATGAAGGGATATTGCTCAATTTTTATTTATGGAGTTGAAATTTAAATCTACACATCTCTGTAACACCCCAATTAAAATGAGAGGAGAAAAATGGAGAGATAGGAACTACATGTAGTTTCCAGTGTGGAACAAGTGGATGGTATTTATTAATGGTGACAAAGAGGATGATATTTTTAATATTATAACTCCCTGTTGATAAAAGTGAATGAGTCTAAAGTTTAAAAGAGGTTGTGATTTAGTGATGACCTAAACAAGCAAATGTGGATTTTTCGATGAAAACCTTTTTGCAGGGGTGGTTGAGGTCACGTTAGCCAGTAATCTTTTGCCAGGGATCTTAGGTAGATATCCATTCAACATGTATTTTTTTCTATACATTTTAATTGAGTGACTACTACATCTGAATTATTGTTCTGGGACTGTGCTTGAACTGTTCAGATACAGCTTTTACCCTCATAAACTCTGTCTACCAAGGATGTCAGACAATACCCGAAGAAAATAAAGGGATCAAGTATCAAGAAAGGGAAGTACAAGACTGGTCCTAAATTAGCCTAAGGAAGAAAATCTCATCCCTGACTGTACATTAGAGTCATATTGGGAAACTTAAAAACAAAAGTAACAACAATCCAATTCTCAGGCCCCACCCTAGATCAAGTAACTCAAAATCTCTGGAGATTAATATAAATTCTGGAAATGAGCTTGAGGTGTCAGTACTGGGTGACTCTCATGAGGATTGCGGTTCACCTACAGGGAAGTGGGTCAGACTTCAACCAAAACCAGAATCACCTGAAGTACTTGCTAAAACATACACTTTAGTTACTACCCTAGAGATCCTGGTTCAGTGGATCTCTACACCAAGTAACTCAAAATCTCTGGAGATTAATATAAATTCTGGAAATGAGCTTGAGGTGTCAGTACTGGGTGACTCTCGTGAGGATTGGGGTTCACCTACAGGGAAGTGGGTCAAACTTCAACCAAAACCAGAGTCACCTGAAGTACTTGCTAAAACATACACTTTAGTTACCACCCTAGAGATCCTGGTTCAGTGGATTAGGGATGGGGCTCTGGAATTTATATCAATCATTAAAAATATCCCAGTCATTGCTGAGGCTATTAGTCAAGGGACTGCAGTTTCAGAACTACTGCTATGTGAAAACCATGAAGGCTTTCCAAGGATGTGAAATTTTTCCCAGGACTAGAAGGATGTGTGGACAGAGAGAAAAGGTAATTGGAGAGGGTTTGGGGTATGGATAACAGCATTGAAAAGGCCCAAGTCAAGAAAGCATTTGAAAAATGGAAAAAGATCTAATTGTGTTTGGAGCATAGAGTGTTTAGGGACATAGGTGAGGTGGCAAGCAGGGAACGAATATCTGGTGATACTGAAAACCATATCAAGAAGTTTGTACCTCATTCTAAGGCCAGTGGCAACACACTGAAGGACTTTAAGTACAGGGATAACACAATCTGATCCTCATTTTGGAACGCTAATGCAGGTGACAGTCAGACTAGAGGCTGTTTCAGTAGTCCTGGTAGCAGAACGAACAGAAAGAAAAAAAAAAAAAAAAGAAAAACGAATCCACAGAACTTGAAGACTAATTGAGTGGTAGTGGGTCAAGTGAGGGAAGAGTCAAGGATGACACCTCTAATTTAGGTTTAGAGAGCTAGAGGATGGAGCCCTTCACCATGATGCAAAACAAAGAATTTGGGTCAGTGATATGCAGGCTGTGGGAACTGCAGCAGACTATCTAATGTTCTTGAACTTCAGCTTCTTCATCACTAAGAATAATAAACGTATCTGAATCATAGGGACACTGTGAGGGTTAAATGTGGTTGTGGGTAAAAAACGTAATATAGAACCTAGCGTGCAGTTCTCCTACCTCCTGTCTTCTCAATTTAGTATACATGTTTTGTCCCAGCTGAAGAAAAGCACAGATCTCTAAGCACATAACTTTGTGTTATGTGTTTTGTGTTATATGCTCTTAATGTCTGTAAGATAAGAGAGAAAACCAAGGTGATGCTATACTGCCACCACGCTAGAAACAAAGCACAGGATAAAGCCAATTTGTTGTTTTCTCATTTTGCCAATTTTTGCAAAATAAAATTAAGATTTAATATAAGTGGTTTCTGGGAAATATTTAAAGCAAGATTCTAGCCCAGTTCCTTGCGGTGACTCAGTGCTTCCTAAGAGCAGTTTATTGTTTTGTGTGTATGCTGGGACTCCTTCATGAAAGATGTTTGATGGACAGGACTAATGTCTGCTTCATATGCTGTCTCTTATCAGAACTTTTCTCTGTGTACTTAAGCTTCAAAGGAAATTATTTGACTTAGGATAGAACAAATCCATCCAACAACCAACCATGTTTTAATAGGGTTTTACTCTACACATGCCTTATCAAGAATGCAATCTGTTGACCATTGCTCTGTGCTCCCCACACCAATAAAAATGTGACAAAAATTAATCTCTAGTTTTTCGGGTCAGTTACTGGTGGGTGAATAAGTTGTTCTGAAACAGATATGACCTCATAGATGGAAATCCTTGACCCAGAGTCCCAACTTCTATGAAGCACTTGCTGGCTTGACCACTTCTAAGAGATCATTGGCTCCTGGTCCTTCCTGAGTTATTCCTCTAACACTCTTACTCTTTACATTATTTAACCAGATGGCTTTTCGAAAAAAAGGGAATTATACTACTTCAAAATGATTTGGGAAAATATTTTAAGGTCCTCTTCCTTGAAATCTTCTATTTCGAATTGTGAGATAATGCCCCCAAGAAAATAAGTCTTCCTATTTGGTCTGAGTACATGGTGATCTCACAGATGGGCCACCCAGCTGAGCAGAGGGCAAGCTCAGCTTAAGGATGAGTATCTGAAAAGAAGCAGAAATGTTCTGTTTTTCTAATTCATTGAGAATTACTTTTACAAAGGTGACATATTTGCTTTTAATCCCCAAAGCGACAACCATTTTTGTACTTTATCCTCCGAAAAATATGTCACATTTCTTTGACTCTGCATGAAATGCCTGTGGTAAGTCAGACAGAAAAACCATTTCTTCTTTGCCATGAATAAAATATTTTGGAGGTCAGTGAGTGAGTGTGTGTGTGTGTGTGCATGTGTGTGTGTGCGTGTGTTTTGGAGGCTTATATGTGTAAGGGAGCTTATGATTTTCAGTGACATTCAAGTTTATTTCTATTATTATAATTAAGACAATATAATAGAACAATAGCTTTGTTTTGCCCTTTTATGGTGTGTGTGTGTGTGTGTGTGTGTGTGATCCCAACTAAAGTTAATGTGTCATTTCTGACATAATTATCTTTACCACCCACAAAAAGTGGACGTTAGGTCAATTGAAGAGGTAAGTAATAAACTATATAAGGGGAGGCTTTATGGCCATAAATATATACTATGAGCCCAAAGGAGTATTCTCTACTCAATGTCTTCTCTCCCAAACAACTTAGGGACTCAATGGCTGAGCAAAATTAGCTAGACTCCAAAAATTCCACTAATTTACTATGTGATAATATCGCTTTAAAGATGTGATCTTATAAAAAGTTACATTTTCATGGAACAACTTTTGCTGGAGGTATCTAGCTGACAAAATGTAGATTGGTGAAGACTAATTGCTTATGTGACTGTGACCTGCAAAATACAAGTGCAAAGAAAAAAAACCCTCATGCCTGGATTTTCTTCTTGGAACACTGAATACTATGAAATAATTAAATCTGAACTGCAGTTTGGGCACTTCTTTATTAGCTTTGTGGTCTTGGTCAAGTTATCTAACTTCTATGACCTTAAATTTACTCATCTGTAGAACGGGGCTAATTATACCCATCTCATAAATAGATACTACCTCTTAATTAGGAGTATTCAGTGAGATAGAATATGTAAAGACTGTAGCTAATTGGATGCCTGCTAGTATCTACTTACTCTGAAATTAGTAAGTGTTAGTTGGAATTTCCTGAAATGTACTTATGGGGACTATTATTTTGAACCACATTCCCCTTTTCGGTCATGTCCATGAGATTACAAGGAACCCCTACGATTTACATATTTTGAATTTAAGCTAAATTTACCCATCTTGGACACAGTTATCCATTATTTTGTAATAACATTATTGGAATATTTACAAACATGGTAAAATAGAAAAATTCAGTGCATGAGACAGTTTAGGAAGGCATATATATTCTGAAAAGAAAGTGGGTGCTATCACTTGAATTATTAAAGCCAAAAAGTACCCCAGAGGTTGCCTAAGATTTCATTTCACTTTGCTAGGGTAAGCCTGCCTGAAGTAGCAGAGAATTTGCTAGGTATCCCTGTCTGTGACAATAGAAACAGAAGCCATTCAATCAAAGCAAACAGGAGAACAAGCAGCTTTAGGGGAATTAGGGCAAGAATCTCTTGTGGCTCAGCATCATTTTATCACTTGATTTCAAGCCAGGAAACTTGTTTCTGATGATTAGATACTGTTTTTAATTGCAGAAGAGCATCTTATGGATTTCCTGTCCATCTTTATAGTATATTTCAATATTTTGTAACTAAATCACTATTGCTTCTGCCACACCTGCTTTACATTTGACACATTGGAGGGTGAGTAAAAATGATAAGAGACAATGTTTATATGAAAGTCATGTCAGGAGAGCAAGAGAGAGGATCTGCTATTCCTGGATGATTTATTTCCACCCACAACCCAAAATTATACCAACCCCTCAACCTCAGATTATAGATATAACACATTCCCATCTGGAATAGCCGAGCAATACAAAAGAAGTATTAAGAAAAGTAAAACCCTTCTAAAATCTCACTCCCAGGGGTGACATTGTTGAACATTAAAATGCTCATTTTAATGAGTATTCTTTAAGACATCTCTTTTATGTACACACATGCACACATGTATACACAAACCCTTTTCACAGATATATACACAAAATTTTATATAAATGGAATCATACCTATCTGTGCTTCTTTGCAACTTTATACTTCTTTGCAACACGCTCCTTCCTTTTTTCCTTTCTTTCTCCTTTCCTAAAACCTACTTCCCTCCCACACTGCATTTCTTCCTCTCTTCCATCCCGCCTTCCTTCCTTCCATTTTTTAGTTTCCATGAACAAGGAGTTAATTTTATAACTTTCATGTCCTACTATCATCATTAGCCCATGCAATATCCCTCTTTATAAATACGTACGTATGTATATGCCATTGTATTTCCCACTCTCATTACTCTCTTCCCCACCCCAAGCTGGTGAACATTCAATGGATTTAATGCATATCTTTAAATGTCTATGGTTGTTGCATGCACTTTTAAACTTACATAAATTTTGTTGTTTTGCAGATATCCTTCTGATTTTTTTTTTTTTTTTTTGCTCAGCACTATCCCTGTTCTTACATGTGCACCTAACCTACTGTTTCTAAAAGCTGCCTATTGTGCCCTGGTTCCATCCTCTACCCATTCCTTAGTGATGGGAATTTGGGTACTGCCAACTCACTGTCCCATATACAACACTGCAACACCTTTTTTTTTTTTTGAGACGGAGTCTCACTGTGTCACCCAGGCTGCAGTGCAGTGGCGTGATCTCGGCTCACTGCAAGCTCTGCCTCCTGGGTTCACGCCGTTCTCCTGCCTCAGCCTCCCGAGCAGCTGGGACTACAGGTGCCTGCCACCACACCCGGCTAATTTTTTGTATTTTTAGTAGAGACAGGGTTTCACTGTGTTAGCCAGGATGGTCTCAATCTCCTGACCTCGTGATCCACCCACCTTGGCCTCCCAAAGTGCTGGGATTACAGGCCACAGTTTTTTTGTAATGTTCCCTTTCTTTGGGACATATGTCGGGAATGGAATTGCTGAGTCATGGAGAAAGTTTACATTTAATTTAACTAAATTCGCCAAATGCTTTACAGATTCTTGATTTTTCAGAAGGGCAAGGGGTGGTCAGTGCCCCCGAGATGGAGCATCATGAGATCTAGGATTCTCTTTGGTCCACAGGCTTACTCTGATTGACTCTGTGCCTGCCTGTTACAGGCTGGGAGACAGGGGCTTGGATTACCCATTGAACCTGTTTGTCTTGTAGATTTGAATTACTTATTTCACATAAAATGGGCAAAGATTTCCCCATGGATACTACTCAGATTTGGAACTAGTTTTTCCTAACAATGACATGGATATCTTTCTCAGTTAATGAATATATCTAATTCATCTCCCTTTTAATAACTTCAGGGAATTTCCTTTTACTTTTCTTCATTTTACCAACCCTTTAATGTTACACACGGAGGCTTGGTTTTGGTTTTTCACTATGTAAACAATGCTGCAATGAACATCTCTACTCATGTACATTTGTATTCACTTGATCATTTTTAGTCTTGGTATAAAATTGTAGGTGTGAAATCGTTCCAGCAAAATTCATGCACATTTTAATTCTTGATGTGCAGTGTCATTTCCCTACAAAAAGGCTGTATCATTATATAGCCCCCAACACAACACATTAAAGTATCCATTTCTTCCCATTCTTGAACAATGCTTAATGTATCCATCTCCAATAATCTGATATTAGATTTTTTATGTTTATTCTTTGATTTTATTAAAGTTAAATATTTAAAATATACATATTTGTTGACCTTCTTCCTGTAAATTTCCTGTTTTTGTCTTTTGCAAATATTTTTCTATTACAATATTTGTATTATTGTTATTTGTAAGATCTCCATCAGGGCAAAAATAGTACCATTGATGTGGATCTCTATTTCCCATTTTCTAGCACTTAGTAGCTGCTCAATAAATGTTTGCTGAATAAACATTAATATTTTGTCTGTCATATATTTTGCAGGTTTTTTTGTTTGCTTTAAAATTTTATTTCGCTGTGCATATACATATTTTGATGTAATCAACTGGTTAGTCTTTTCCCCTATGTTTAGGTTTTCCTCTATTTTTAGTTTTATTTACTCCCCACATTATAAGCATATTTGGTACCTATTTTATTATAGTCCTCATATGATTTTATTTTTTAGCATTAAAATTTTCCAATCCATATCAAATGAACTCAGTGAGATCAGTAACATAGGGTTCTGGCTTATATTTTTCCAGCCGCTTTTATTGACTGGTTTGTTGTTTTACACATAATGCTGCATTTAGCTTATACTATATTTTATGTATACTTAGGTCCATTAAAAAAATTCTCTATTCATTTCCACACATTTATTACTTAGGCTATCTTTCTTATAATTTTAACTTTATTGACTTTGAAAACATAAAACAATCACATGGCTCAAAATTCTAGAGTCCAAAGGATACACAGAAAAACATTTCTTTTACTATTACCCTATCAATCAGTCCTATGAACAAACTGAGTCCCGACTGTTGGGTTTTTTTTTGTTTTTTTTTTTTTAGACGCAGTCTCGCTCTGTCGCGCAGGCTGGAGTGCTCAGTGACGCGACCTTGGCTCACTGCACGCTCCGCCTCCCGGGTTCACGCCATTCTCCTGCCTCAGCCTCCCGAGTAGCTGGGACTACAGGACTGTTGTTTTTTAAAAATAGCATATTATAGGGATTGTTACGCATCTTACCTTTTGTGAAGCTTAACAGTAAATCATACTATGTCAATATAAAAGAAGCTTTTTCAGTTGTTCCATGGCATGAGTGGAACATAATATATTTGAATAGTCTCATATTGATGGGTGTTTAAGTTTTCCTAAACTTCTGCTGTTAAAAAATACTAGAATCAATAACCTTGTACAAACTTATTTTGTACATTGAATACATGTGAAGAATATTTCCTAGAAGTGTGATTACTTGGTCAAAGGGTAAATGCGTTTGGATTTCTGGCAGATACTAATATTGAATATTAAATCACTCTTTATAAAGGTTGTGCTAATTTTTATCTTTACCAACAGGGGATCAGAATGACAACCCTCCATCCCCCATATACATACAGTGGGTGTTGTTTGGGGTAGCATTTAATCTTTGCCTAGGTTTTTTTTTTTTAAATATCACATTATATAACAACTTCTTTTTCTTCTTTGGTTAAATTTGGAGATTTATAAGCTCTGAGACACTTCTATTTAATGAAGTATGACATACACAGAAAATCTCTTTGTTTTTCTTTTCAGTTTACACATGTACTCATTCTAGTATCTGTTGTTGTTTGTTTTTAATAAAAGATTTGTTTACAGAAATAAAAATAAAATTAACTATAGACTTACCATTGTTTAATTAACACTATCCCGTACATCAAATGGATTATTTCTAATAATGTCTTAAATGTTTGAAAATTCGTGAGTTTCAACTCTGAGTTCACACAAGTTAAGATACATTTTAGTTTAGTAAATTAAGGTGTAATAGAAATGAATGAATTAATTAATAAATAAATACATTTATAAATCAGGGCGTTGCCCAAGCTGTCTGATGTTACCTCAAGGGGTATTTTGCAGCTGAAAAGCTCCATGTAGGCAAACAGAAACATCAAGTCATAAAATAAATCCCAGTCAGGAAAAATCATAATTTGACTTATGGTTTTAATAATTATTATTGAAGTTGCAGCAAAACAAAACAAACCCAGGGTGATTAATCAATTCACAAACAATTCAGAAATGGTTCCCTCCAATACCTAGTTTTTCTGGTGCATTTTAAAATGTGTGATTATATTTTTAAAAAGTTTTCCTCACAAAATATCAGAAGCATAACCATTTTATAATAATGGTTTTATGAATACTCACTGCTACAAGAAGATATCAGCCTAATGCAATGCTTAAGATGAACTTTGAGGATTTATTTTGACTTCTAAAAACATTACTTCAGGCTGAGTGTGGTGGCTCATGCCGTAATCCCAGAATTTTGGGAGGCCAAGGCGGGTGGATCACCTGAGGTCAGGATTTTTGAGCTAGCCTGGCCAACATGGTGAAACCCCATCTCTACAAAAAATATAAAAAATTAGCTGATTACGGTGGTGCATGCCTGTAATCCTTGCTACTCAGGAGGTTGAGGCAGGAGAATCGCTTGAACCCGGAGGTGGAGGTTGCTGTGGGCCAAGATTGCATCACTGCACTCCAGCCTAGGCAACAGAGTGAGACTCTGTCTCAAAAAAAAAAAAAAAAAAGCCCCCAAAAAACCCATTACTTCATTTTTGTTCATATACTTTTTGGTATCATACACATGGCAAAGCACAGAAAGTGTGTGCTCCTTATGTGATAGCTTTGTGTTCCCTGGGTATAGCTTCCTGTGGCTGCTGTAGTGAATGAACAGAAACTTGGTGGCTTAATATAACAGAAATGTATTCTCTCACAGTTCTGAAGCCCAGAAGTCCAAAATTAAAGCATCCATTCCCAAGGCTTTATCCCTCTGAGAGATTGGAGAGATGCTGCTACAGTGAAAGAATGGGCTAGGGGACAAGCCTATATTGCCTCTGTCAGTTTCTGGTAGCTCCAGGCATTGCTGGGCTGTGGCAGCATTACCCCAATCTCTGCCTTTGTCTTCTCCTTCCCTATGTGTCTCTCATCTGTGTGTTTTGTTGTTGTTTTGAGACGGAGTCTCACTCTGTTGCCAGGCTGGAGTGCAGTGGCGATCTCAGCTCACTGCAACCTCTGACTCTCTAGGTTCAAGCGATTCTCCTGTCTCAGCCTCCTGAGTAGCTGGGATTACAGGCATACACCACCATGCCCAGCTAATTTTTGTATTTTTAGTAGAGATGGGGTTTCCCCATGTTGGCCAGGATGGTTTCGATCTCCTGACCTTGTGATCCACCCGCCTCAGCCTCCCAAAGTGTTGGGATTACGTGCGTGAGCCACCGCGCCCGGCCTCTGTGTATCTTACATGGACACTTGTCGTTGGATTTACAGCCTATTTGGAAAATGCAAGATTAATGTCATCTCAAGATTTTTAGCTTAATTATATCTGCAGAAGCCCTTTTTCCAAATAAGGTCACATTCTCAGTTTCTGGGGTATTAGGATATGGACCTATCTTTTTGAGGGCCACCTTCGACCCTCTACACCCCTATTCTAAATTCTATTACTGTAGTTATATTTTGCCTATCCCTGAACTTCATGTAAATGAAATCATCCCTATGTCCTTCTTGGTGTCTGTCCGGCTTCTTTCACCAGTTTGCTTTTTGTAAAGAAATGTACACAGAAAAGTCTCCGTGGTATGGCCACAGTTAATAAATTTCCTGTGAAACCAGAAAGTCTTGGGCAAGACATTGATGACTGTGGCACATGGAGGAAAAAATCAGGAAGCTTCCTCAAAGCACTTGCCAGCCCAGCCTTCCCATTTAGGGCACCCTACAACAAAATCCTACATTTGATCCATTTTAACTTGAGATTTCTCAGTTCTAAGAGACTCAGTATATAGGAATTAAACCTATCCCCAATAAGCCTTCAGATAAGAGTGTCTCTGAAAGAATTCATTGATGGATAGCCTTGCTTTGAATAAGAATATCTTCACACTCACACTAAGGGTCACTAAATCCTTTCATAGCTGTAGAGTCAGGCTTTTTCATTTATCTGAGATTCATTGTAATGCATTTGTTTCTTCCTCTTTAATGAATGGATATTGCTCCTCTCAAATTTTAAATTTAGTTTCAAATACATATTTATGATGTCATTGTGCTCAAGCAGGCGATTTTAAGATGATCTGTAAGTATAACTAGGCAAATTTGCTGCTCAAATGAATCCTGCCAAGATATTTCTCATTAATCCTGGGGACATTACAGGTGCATTTATTAATACAGAAGACTTAGTGTTAGAATGCCATGATCCTTTCTGACATACTAAGCCATTTTTAATTTGCTCTTATCATTTAAAATCTCTCCTTTTCAAAGATATTAGATAACTCTACAGTGTTAAACATCGTGGAGTGATTTGGGGGCTCAAGGGAGAGCATCTTATATAAATGTTTACTTAATTTTCAAAGGATCCAGGCATCACCAAAAATGGTAAGATTCATAGACTATCTGGAGGAGAGGGAGAGGGGAAGATAATTTTCTGTTTATTTAATTGATTCTCTGTAACTTTTCTCTTGGCAAATATAGCTCACTAATGGACTTTGCACAGCACAATCATTATTAGAAATGCCACTGTGACATTTGATTAATCCAGTCTATTTAGATTTGGAAGACAAATCATATATTTATCCTAACATAATTAATTACTATTTCCTCCTTCTGGATTTTCCAAAGAACAGTATTTAGAGATATCCTTAACATTTTCATCTTTAGCCCATAGATGCACCATAATTCTTCATAGGTTAGGTCCATTCCAATGTGATGCAACAGACATTTTTTGGTAGAACGCCAGGAACATTTATCAATCTTGCTAGTGACTTCATTTAAATTTTAATAAGTTATGCATTTCTTTGGTAATTTCTAGTGCTGGAAATTGACAACAGGGTTTTATGGCTTCCTAGTTTAGTGTCCCTCATTTTGGTCCTTGTTTATCCTGATCTCCCAAGAGAAATAACTTCTTAGACACTGTTGAAGAATCTTTGTACGAAGTTTCTCAATTTGAGACAATATAATTACTTCTGTTCATTCATTTGTTCATTTATGTAATCATTTGTTTGCTTGTTCAATAATCTAACAAATAGTTGTAGGTGATAAAGATAAAAGTATAGCAGTAAATCAAAGAGACAGTCTATATGTATCTTTCTAGAGCTCACATTTCAGTGAAGGGTGAAAGATGACAAAACAATTCCAAATCTATACAACATGTCAGATTGTAGTAAGTCCCACAGAGTGAAATGAAGCAGGATGAGGAGCTTGGAAGGGCGAATTGTTATGAGAGTGATTGTGTTATTATACAAGGTGGTCAAGATGGGCATTGCAAAAAGACATTTGCAGATACCCAATGCCATGTGGTATCTGGGAGAAAGCATTCAGGCAGAGGATGAGCAAGCCCAGACGTCTTTGAGCAGGAACATAGAATCTAGAATAGAACCTAAGGAGGCCAGTGAGCACAGTTGAGATGGGATGGAAATGACTCAGAGAGTGGGTGGAAGTCAGATCACATGGTGACTTATAGACCAATGGTCCCCAACCTTTTTGGCACTAGGGACTAGTTTTGTGGAAGATAATTTTTGCATGGACCAAGGAGAGTGGGGAATGGTTTCAGGATGATTCAAGTGCATTACATTTATTGTGCACTTTATTTCTATTATTATTACGTTGTAATATATCATGAAATAATTACACAGCTTACCATAATGCAGAATCAGTGAAAGCCTTGAGTTTGTTTTCCTGCAACTAGACGGTCTCATCTGGGGGTGATGGGAGACAGTGACAGATCATCAGGCAGTAGATTCTTATAGGAGCCTGTAGCCTAGATCCCTCAATGTCCAATTCATAATAGGGTTCACACTCCTATGAGAATCTAATCCCGCTGCTGATCTAACAGGAGGCAGAGCTCAGGTGGTAATGTGAGCCATGGAGAGTGGCTGTAATACAGATGAAGTTTCACTCACTCACTCACTGCTCCCCTGCTGGTGTGAGGCCCAGTTCCTAACAGGCCACATGGCCCATTGGTTGGGGACCTCTGTTACAGACCACTGAAAATAATGGGTTTACTTCAAATGAACTGGAAAGCCATTGGAAGTGGCTATGTTAAACCTTACCTGAGACCTGTGCTCCTGGATATCAGCAATGATGAAAGAAATCCCTGTACTCTTTGTGTTATTGGAAATGGCTTACTGCAAGAACCACCCTTCCCCATATGACTTAGATAAGGTTTGGGAATGACCTCCTTGTTCACCTAGGGCAAGGCCAGATGCAGACCTTCCAAATTCCCATTCTTTGTCTCATACATGATTAGCTGAACTATTGGTCCCCGCTGACCAATCAGAACAAAATGCTTGTTAATTTGATTTAACCAAACTTCAATTAAGTTTCACTCTTCACCACAGGACCCTGAACTTGACTCACTTCTTAGGTTAAGCAAGTATTGGAGTCATAATAACCCCTCCTGAAAATCATCTACAAAGAAAGACGTCTCCTGTTTAACTGTCCGATCAAGCCATCTGCTCTCCCCACTCGCCTACACCTGGCTCCTTCCAGGTTGGCTTACTCCTTTCTGTAAAAGAAAAGCTCTTTTCTGCCTGACCTTTGAATTGCTTTCATACCTCACGGAGTAAGCCTTCTCCCTATTGCAATAGTACTCCTTCCCTTATTGCAGTAACCCTGTTATTGCAAAAATCTTTTCAAATAAAGTCTCTATTTTCTTAAGTCCAGATTTGTTTTTTATTTGCTACAGGTTTTGAATGTAGGAGAGACATGGATAATGGAGTTTATGAATAAAGGCTTTGGTTTGAGTGCTGCATGGAGAAAAGCAGTAGAAACCTGTAGAGAAACAAGAAAAGTAATGGGGAGACCAGTGTTTATTTCCGTGTTGTGAACTTTCAAAGGGTATTTGTAAAATGCCTATAAAGTTTAGTAAGAATTGGTCATGCCCATAAGCTATATTCGATGCTCACAAATCAAATCTTTGTGAAGCTCATGAATAAATGAAGGTTGCTAGAGGGAAAGTTAAACTGAGTGACATGTTCACGTAAGTCCCCTTTAATATTTATTTATTTATTTATTTATTTATTTGAGATGGAGTCTCGCTCTGTCACCAGACTGGAGGGCAGTGGCGTGATCTCGGCTCACTTCGAACTCCACCTCCCAGGTTCAATCGATTCTCCTGCCTCAGCCTCCAAAATAGCTGGGACTACAGGCGTGTGCCACCACTCCCAGCAATTTTTGTATTTTTGGTAGAGATGGGGTTTCACCAAGTTGGCCAGGATGGTCTCAATATCTTCATCTCATGATCTGCCCACCTCGGCCTCCCAAAGTGCTGGGATTACAAGCATTAGCCACCTCGCCCGGCCAAGTCCCCTTTTGTTATATTTGAGATACATATTACCAGCAAGAAGGCCCAATAAATGATACAGGTTAAGATGTTAATCATAATGAATGTCCAGTTTCATGGTTTCTTTCTTTCTTTCTTTTTTTTGTTTTGAGACAGTCTTGCTGTCACCCAGTCTGAAGTGCAGTAGTACAATCACAGCTCACTGCAGCCTCGAACTTCCAGGCTCAGATGACTCTCCCACCTCAGCCTCCAAAGTGAGTAGGGTCACAGGCATGCACCACCATGCCTGTATTTTTGTATTTTTTGTAGAGATGAGGTCTCACTATGTCAGCCAGGCTTGTCCTGAACTCCTGGGCTCAAGTGATCCACCCACTTTGGCCTCCCAAAGTGCTGGGATTACAGGGATGAGGCACCATGCCCTGCCTGGTAGATTCACCTTATTCACCTATTTACAATGAATGTTTGGTCAGTGCCCCTTTTCTAAATCCTATTCCGGGTTCTAGGACACCACAGGGAATGAATACTCATTGCTTTACGGAATTTACATTCCAGGTGGGGTGTATGGATTCTAAATAATGAATAAGTTTAAAAGAGGCACTGATTGTGGTGGGAAAAAAGTAAACAGGGTAATAGAAAGGTGCTTGGGAAGGAGAGGGGGCCAACTTTAAATTGAGTGGTCTGAGTAGGTGACACTGATGCTGAGAAGTGGTTGGAACTGTTAGTGCAAAAGTCCTCAGAGACCAAGAGTTGGGCATGATCCAGGAATAGAAAGCAGATCACTGTGGCTGGATCTGAAGCTGGATCTGGAGTGTGGTGTGAGCTCTGGTCAAAGAGAGATGCTGGACCAGAGCCCATGGGACTTTGCAAGACATGGTAAGGGACGAGAAATTTATCCTCAGTGTGATGGGAAGCCAGACAAATCTGTGATATGCTGATGCTGGAGATATCTCCCTATTAGAATTTTCTTTTTCTGCATTCCCAGGAGAAGAGGAGGAAAAAAAGGAGGGGAAAGGGTTTGGGGGCACTGAAGCCTGGAGAAAGAACAGTGCTTTATAACAATGGAGTTGTTCCTGTGGTTTAGTACTATGATTGCTGCTGAGTTCCAGCAAGGACCCATCGGATTCAGCTATGCACATGCATGAAGCAGAGAGAGGGAAAGAAGAACAAGGAGAAGGGAAGGGAGGGGGGAACATTTAAATAGTATAGTTTAGGTAATTCAACAGGCCTGAAATAGTCCACGCATGATGTTGAACTGTATGAAAAGCAAGCCTCAAGAATTTTACTGGATTCTCAGCGTTGGCAAAGAAGGAAAATTTATTCTTCAGGTGGGCAGGCAATTGGTCAATGATGGCTTTCTAATAGTCTAGTAAAAGCAGTTGAAAACCCTAGAGAAATACTGACTACTGAGGAGTTGGAGGGCCCGATAAAGGAGAGGATGGAGATTACTGTAGAGAGGAAGAACCAAGATGAAATTTTCATATATTTGTTGAAATATTTTAAGCAGAAAACTCTTACATAAGCTAATTTCTGAATATGAGCTTTCTGTGGGCCTATGTATTCATGATACTATAAATATAATAAATATTTACACATGTATTGATGGAGAGGACTGCAGGTGCAAATAAGAATGTTTGCTTTATAGGCTGATTTAACAGCATAATTTTTGTACGTTAGAATTTTTGATAAAAAAGTGGGTTTTAGAGTTTAATGAAATACTTTCCATATCAATTTTGGAGTTTAACCCATTTGTAAATTGGAAACTGACTGTTATGTGTGTGTGTATATAGTATATATTAATAAATAGTATATATGTATATGTATTGTGTATATGTATATATGTATGTGTATACGTATATGTGTGGATATATATACACACATATGTATATAGCTTAGATAAGTTCAGCTTTTGAATTTGCTGGAATAAGAGGTGCTCTCCCTTTGTTCCATCCGTAAAAGAAGAAAAGGATCCCCATGGTTGCCATGATTATATGACACAGATGGGATTATGAATTCAGTATTAGGAAAGTGCTCATGATTACCATTATTTGAAATTTCTTGTGGGTGAGGTGAGAAAATTACCTCCTGAAGGTGCGTTTACTCTCTCGGGGCACTGGTTTGCCATTCCCATCATTACGAGGTAATTTCCTGAAAGGCACAGACTTCTCAACATGAGAAATCCTAGAGCATCATCAAAAGCAAGTTTCATCCCAAGTACGCAGTAGGCACTCCATAAATGTATGCTGAATGGATAAAATTTGAGCAGTTGGTGGTGATGATTATGATTTAACTGCAACCAAAATGTCCATTATGGTTAATTAAATATGCCTGCTCTGAAATATTTCCTTTGCTTTGCTCAGTGCAACATGATGCATGGAGTTCCGAAGGCATGGTGCGGGCTCACTGCTAGGTGATGGTGCACGTTGCAAGGTACACCTATTCCTATTCATGATGCGACTTAGTGTGCAAGTGACAGTACAAATGTAAACAACCTCATTAGCAGCTCTTACTAAGTGTAAATGTATACCACGAAGAGTAATTGTTTTACTGGGGAAAGAAAGAATATCTGCTTTTTTATTTTTAATTAGCCTCCTCAGAATATGGAAAGAATAATTTCCACTTTTGTCTCAGTAGCACTTAGTGCAATCAGAACTATTTAATGTCACTATTTTCTACTACCCTGTGTCAATTAATGCACCTTCATTGCACGTGAGCAAATTTGATCCTCCCCCTCATATGCAGGCTGTGAATGAAAGCTGGTTCATGTAAATGGCCCAGAAAAAGACATATTCAGGAGGAGGATGGAGGGAAATTCTCCTCTAATATGCACACATACTACATTGTTGTACTGGGACCTAGCATGCAAGGCAATATAGGGTGTCTACGAGACTTAGCCAGATAACATGAACATGAGGCTATTGCTTGTGGATATTCTTGACAGGAACATTTTTTTGAGTGTGTAATGTTTAGGGCCATAGCCTTGGACAACCCTGTGCATTAATCTCTCACAGTATAGTCCACAGGAATGGTGCTCCCCCAAGTCTCACAGTGCCTAGCTGCTGCCACATGTAACAGCCCTGCTACAAGTTATGGCTCTTGAGTATATTCAGTGGAGTGCGTGCTGTCTGTCTCTGTCTTTCTCTCCCACCCCCTACCCTGTCCCTTCCCCTTTTCCTTTTCCCCTCTCTGCCTTTTCCTTCTCCTCCTCCTTCTCCCCTTCCTGTTTTTTCCTCTCTCTGTTGGTTAAAAAGCGTGGCAGAGAAAGACAGAAAGGAAAGCTGCCTTCCCCTACTGGAAGAGAAATATCCTAATAATATGGCCATCACTGGCTAGCTAAATAATTCAGGTTAACTAGAAAGGGCTACTAGAAGACCAGCAAATTAGCTGAATTATAGAATAAGTTTGAAAATCATTGATTTCAAATAAATACATTAAATAAAGGCTCAGAAAATTTTGCTTGTAGCGGTGCTCCACAGATTTGCTTTAAAAATGTATTTATAATTCACATGTAATTGTTTGTCTGCCAAGTGGGTGTGCTTTTAGGAAGCATTCCATACACTTTGTTAACCTTCTTCACAAACTCTGCCCTCATGGAAGACACAAAGGTCCATTTTAGCATGGCTCTGTCCAAATTATGACAATTATTTTTCATAATAATGACATAAAGCTTGAAATGCAAGTTTATGTACAAAATGTTTTTAAAAAGACCTCATGAGAATGAAAGGACTGTGTCTTCATAGTCCAACAACAAAAACCTGATTTTGCTTCAAAAAGTGACCCTGATTAGTCATTTAATTTTACCAAAAATAGGATTTTGTTTGATAATTATACCTTGTTTTTCCCCTAATATTCCAGATATTTCATAATGATCGAATGAAATGACCACATATGAAAGCAATTTCTTTAAAAACAGCCTGTAATTCCCTAACAATTTAGTGCATAGAAATCATCAATTATTAAATTAATGGAGAAAAACGTATATTTTTAAATATCGATTTTAAATACCTGACTCAATAGCAATCTCACTAAAATCCATATCTGTACATGTTACTGTGTTAGAGAAACATTACCTAACTTTTAATAGCCCAGCAAATATTTTCACAACCTTAAAATACTACTTGAGGAAGTTACTTTGAATTTATAGTCAGCTATTATAGTTCTATAATTGTCAAGCTATGAAACATCATCATCATGGTTAAAAGTAAATGGAAGCAAAATGTACCTTGTTCCTTGTGGATCAGTGAGTTAACCAGCACATGGGACCTGCTTTCTGAATAGTACCTGGGCAGTTGGATATGTTATGTGTTAGAAACTGTTTCTTTTTATGTACTGATTTTTCCAGGTACAGGATAATGCAGTTGGTTTTATTGGGCTTTTGTGTTATCGTACAGTTTGTTTTTCATGGTAAATAGAAAGTTGGTGAAATAGAAATATGTCTCTGAGTAACTAACTCATTATTGGTAATAATTCCAAGTGGGATTTTGTCCAGAGACAACTAGTGAAAGAGGCTTCCTCTTCATTCACTCCATTTACTCTCCTGGAAGTATGATCATATAATTTATCATCCCATATGACAGCATTTTTGAGTGCTGGTAAAGCAGACGTAAATCAGAGATGTCCTGGGCAAACAGAATGTAAGGTCACCCTGTCTGTCACTCAGGAAGCTCCCAAGCTTCCTGATGCTTTGCTCTAATTTTTTTTTTTTTTTTTTTTTTTTGAGCTGGAGTCTCCCTCTGTCGCCCAGGCTGGAGTGCAGTGGTGCAATCTCGGCTCATTGCAACCTCTGCCTCCCAGGTTCAAGTGATTGTCCTGCCTCAGCCTCCTCAGTAGCTGGAATTATAGGCACCTGCCACTACACCCGGCTAATTTTTGTATTTTTAGTAGAGACGGGGTTTCACCATGTTGGCCAGGCTGGTCTCGAATTCTTGACCTCAGGTGTTCTGCCTGCCTTGGCCTCTGAAAATACTAGGATTACAGGCATGAGCCACCGCGCTCAGCCTGCTCTATTTTAAGATTGGATAATTACCTATGATTTCTATTTTTCCCTTATCTTTTACACCAGTTCACACCATGTAAAATGACTTCCCTTTGAGCTATCCTTGCTGCTCAGGTTCCTGATCTCCCAGCAGCTGGTCTTCAAGTCTCTCTGGGTAACCTTTGATATATTCATCAAGTATTCTCATTTTCTCCACACATTAGACCAATATTATTACTCCTTTCTTATCCTATTGCCCCACATTGCTCCACCTGAATTAATGTAAACTTTTTTTATAATAGTTTCTCAGATGCTAATAATTTCAACAAAGTCTTCAAGACCACAACTAGAGAATTTCCTGAATACTCTTTATCCATGCTACTTGACACTTCCTACACAGAAATAACTTTTGATGACTCTGTGAGCAGATAAAGGCTCATTACTTTTAACATTTTCTAATAATTTAGTGTATTTCCTCTTTTTTACTTGCTAGCAAGAGATTTGCATATCATGAACCTTTTCTTTTGATAGTGAGGCTATCCACTTTTTCTTTTTTTTGCTTGTAAGTCTGCCTAAATTGTCTCATATTTGGACAATAAGCTTCTAATTCTGTCCAGGGCTTTCAAAAACATAGTCCTTCAATTCATCTGCCTACTCCATGACTACTGGAAATGGCCACATTTGTACATTGTCACCCTTAAGATGGACACAATTTGTTTATGTTTCTAATTCTTAGCTTTGTCTTTTGAAATAAAGGATAGGACTCAGTTATTACATATTCAAAATTTTGTGTGCATTTTGTCATTGCAGGCCTATTTATTAAGAAAGTTTATGAAAATGTGTCCACACATCTACAAGTTTCAGAAATTTGAATTATATCTCATTCTTAGTGGGCTGAATAATGTGGAAGAAATTAATGATGACAGCAGTCATCATCTCTTAGTCTACATTCTATCCCCAAGGCTGAGTGTGGTTCTCGGGTCTTTGAAGTCCCTAGTTAATGCCCATTTAATAAATGGAGACCAAAGTAAAATTTGGAGAAAGACCTAAACTGCCCCAATCAATTTAATGATAATTGATACAGGTCAACTTTATTCTTATATTTTAATTGTTAATTTTCACCATTGAGATTATATAATTTTAATTACAGAAATTATATCTATATAATATATTATACATTATATATTTATTCTATTGTGTATCATATAAAATATTATGTAAGCTATTTTGTAACTTTAGGCACTCAGCAATTGATCTGATCTCTATTATAAGAAGTGCAGCGTATCTGTTTTTTTCTTGGTACGCATTATTACACATAGTTAACAAAGCTACATCTAAACCAACATTAAAACAGAATTTGGGCTGGGTGAGGTAGCTCACACCTGTAATCCCAGCACTTTGGGAGGCTGAGGTGAGCGGATCACTTGAGGCCAAAAGTTCGAGACCAGCCTGGCCAATATTGTGAAACCCCATCTCTACCAAAAATACAAAAATTAATTGAGTGTGGTGGCACATGTCTGTTACCCCAGCTACTCGACAGGCTGAGGTAGGAGAATCACTTGAACTGGGGAGGCAGAGGTTTCAGTGAGCTGAGATCACACCACTGCCCTCCAGCCTGGGCAACAGAGGGAGACTCTGTCTCAAAAGCAAACAAACAAACAAACAACAGAAAAAAGAGAAAAACCCACAGAATTTAGTTGGTTTCTAAAGTGTTAGTACAAAAGTAAACATTTTAAATGGCCATAGCAGAAGGTGAAACTTTCCTATTATCAGGAAATCAGGTTGCGGCTATCAAGCTGCCAGCAAGACAGTGTCCTTACCTGCAAAAAAAAGAGGAATGAAGCTCAGAGATACACTGACCTTTTGTACTATGTGGGGAAAGGCTGCAATCATTTTCTTAAGCCTGTGTGAAAAATGTTTCTGGTATACTTTATGTCTTTGTCCATGGGAGGAAGGTCTCAGGAAGCCACGCAGAAAGCATCAGTGGCCAGAGAATAATTGCTGCCAATCAGGCCTTTCTCACCCACGGTTCTGAGATGGAGGAGTTGTCATGTGTACAAATGAATTCCTGACGTGACAGGCTGCCATGAACAGTGATATCTGGCTTCTGTTTCTAGTTGATTATATTACAAATCTATTCCTGGAGTGGAGAGATGTAGAGACATTGAAGCCATGTATACAGGGAAGCTGTGTATTATATATGCACCCTCTCATTTTTCACCCATTCACAAATTCCTGCCTGGACAAAATAATTCCATCACACAGCCTCATAATTTATTTATAGTTAATCTATGACATATATGTAATTAGTTGCATTTGTCAATATAATAAAGATGTTGAATTTGCAAGGATAGTAGGCAAAATTCTTCACTAATTTTTGATCACCTTGAAAAGAACAGTTCCATTTAAAAGTTGTAGAATTCTACATGAAGAGCAACACAATGCCTGAGCTTGTTATTTTTCTTTAACAATGTCCCGCCTAGATTTCTTTTATCAAAAAAGTACAACGTTTTCTCCCATTAGATGAGGTTTCCTCTCGCAATGCCCAATCATCCCTTTATTACTGCCTCCTCTGAGTAGATACTGCATCCTACACTCTTCATGAAATTCAGCTCTTTCTTCAGAGATGAAAAACAAATAAAGTCTGTCTTTCAGTTTGTTGGTTTTTAGTCCCAATGAGTATGTTTTCTTCTTTTGTTTTGTACTCATAGGTAAGTCCCTAGAGTACTTCTAAAACAAATTATAAAGAAGAGGTGGCATCTATTCAACATAATGAGTCCTGAATACCGACTGGAAGAAATTGACTTTATTTATTAAAGATCCCTTCTATCTACTGTCTTTTATAATATACTTGGCTGTCTGTCTTGCATTGATCCAACCTGATAATAAGCTTTATTAGGTCTATCCTCTGAACATCCACGGATACTACTGCTAAAAATTCTTAGGCGAATGGGAAGTAACGACTTACCAGATTCTCAATTTAGGTTTTACTGGTGACCTCACTGAAAAAGCTAATAATAGGATGGATAAAATTTAACTCTACTATGTACACCAAGGTTATTGTTCATTAATGTAAGTAATGCTAAGTAGTTTAGCATAACTTTAAACACACAAGTTCTTTTTCTTACAACTATATAGCTTAGAGCCCTGAGATGATTTAGTTGTTCAAATTTTTTCCCTAAAATTCTGCAATTTGAATAAATATGAGAACTCCAGGTGAATTTCAGTCTTAATGTTGTATCACATTAAATTGAAGAAAGAAAAGCAAGAGAACTACCACAGTGCCTTTTAAAAATCCTTCATTCATTACATGCATTTCTCAAAGAACTTTAGAGTGATTTCAAAGAACATTAAAAGAAACACTTTTCAAAGTCCACTTTCCTCTCAATTCCTGTCTCCAAATACTCCTCGGCATGTCCAAAACCTCTTTGGGTTGCTCAAAGCAGTATTAATGTGCTGACAAATTCTAAAGACTCTGTATATTAATTCTCCTTAAACATTGGGGGGTTAAAAATAACACTGTATAGTCCGAAGACGTCACCTGGCTGGCTTGCTTTACTTGGTGGTTGGTTTGGTTAGATGCTGTGTTTGGTGGAAGTAGGAGTGAAGATTGGAGAGAGGCTGAGAGAGAGCGATGCTAAATTAATTCCATTTGTCCCCACTGACAATCAACAAAAGATTACCTCCAGATAATACTATCTCAGAGAAAACATGAGTACTGTAAACATTGCCTGGAATTGTCACATTCCAAGAATGCCAGCAATCTCAGGCAATTCATCATCATCCAAAATAAACCTCATCATCCAAAATAAAGGTTATCAACCCTTTTCCTCATGTCAGTTACATGGAAACAATCACATCTTCTTCCATCTTGGACATTTCAACCTTTAATGTGCCATCAAAGCATTAGATTTAAAGATCTGTCTTGCATAATTTTATAATTAGAAGAACCGGAAAAGAATTGCAACTGTTTTAAGACATTGAGACTGACATGGACACTTACCATATGTAAAACCACATGGCGCTGTTATGCTATTCACGGAATGTCTCACTTAAGGTAGAGAGTAGAATATCTTCCACTTAACATGTAAACAAATGTTTAAAGACATTAGGTGACCTGTCCAGGGACACACAGCCAGTAAAGGCCAACCTCAGATTTAAACCCAGCTGTATCTCACTCCAGAGCCCCAGAGCCCAAGTGTTTTTGTTTGTTTTCATTTGTTTTTTGTTTGTTTGTTTGTTTGTTGAGATGGAGTCTCACTCTGTCACCTAGGCTGGAGTGCAGTGGCACGATCTTGCCTCAGTGCAACCTCTGCCTCCTGGGTTCCAGCGATTCTCTTGCTTTAACCTCCCAGGTAGCTGGGATTACAGGCACGCACCACCACGCCTGACTAATTTTTGTATTTTTAGTAGAGACAGGATTTCACTATGTTGGCTAGGCTGGTCTTGAACTCCTGACCCCAAGTGATCCACCTGCCTTAGCCTCCCTCCCAAAGTGCTGGGATTATAGGCATGACCCACTGTGCCCAGCCAGTTTTTTTAAACAGACAACATTTATATTCAAGTAGAAATTCCCCTTATGATATTACTAAACAGGTCATTTTAAAGTTAAACCATTATTGGCTCTACAGTAAAGTGTGAATGAATTTTGTTAAGTGGAAAATAATACAATTTATTTAATCATAAGAGGCTTCTCCAAACTTCTTCTGCAAATGAGATTGTTGTACTGAGGAGTCTCCTAGGGTCCTAACAGCTTGCAAAGTACATCGTTCTCTTATGCCATGACATGAGAATTTAGACAATTCCTTTCTCTGTGGGTAAGTGACAGCAAATCCCTTATAAGTTATCTGGATCACAAAAATGAAATACATGATCTGGCTTTCTTAAAGCCTACATAGCCCAAAGCACTGGCCCTTTAGCTGCTCCCTCTAGGCATGCAACAATTCAATGCTACCAGGCGTTTCCTTTCTTATGTGTCAGGACTTATCTCTGAGAACAGTAGAAAGTGATTTTACAAATCGAAAGGAAGACAACCTTTCTCCACCATGTGTACGCATTCTTACAAACCCATACTGGCCCATTTCCCCCGCTCTAAAAGCTTTTAAAAAGAAGACACTTTTATTAAGCAAGCATTACAAGTCAGCGTTATGGTATTCACACATATATGACAGAATCGACTATGGCGAGAGTATGTACCCAGGTCTTGCAACTTTAAAAAGGGAATGTGTTCTTAACATTTCCTAATGGTTAATTGTTTCTTTATTGTACTTGATGAATTCTTGTTGGAATTTCTATTGGCTCAATAAGCCAAAAACTATTCAAATGAAAATAAAGTTAATGAAACAAACCAGCCTGTTCACCCATTAGGCTTTTGATGAATACCTTCTGTGCACCTAAAACTATAGTAGGTTGTGTAGGAAACACAAGAAAATATAAGACATGGTCTATACCACAAAGATCACTTTGTATATTGGGAGATGAACACTGTCACACAAGTATGAACAAAAAATGGTAAGACCTGTATGTAGACAAGTCGGAGGAGGGAGAAAGAGGATCCATGGTCTATACCTGAGTGCCTGAGGACAGGGTGAGGCAGCTGATGGGAGAGGGCAAAGGGCAGTAATTGCTTTGATTTTGCCTCATTACAACTCCAAAGTCAGCAACTGGTTTACAAAACAAGGGCCATAATCTCACTGAAAATAAATATTACAAGAGATTCGATGGTGGATCCTTTAACTTTTAATGCTCTCATTTTACAAGTGAAGAAATCAAAACAGACTGGTGTTGAGTACCTTGTTGAAGACCACATGGTTGACTAGGGACAGAAATGAGCTTAGAGCCAGGAGTAGTGACTCTTTGGAATGCTTTTAAGTTGACCATTTCTTCCACACTGGCCTCCCATACAAGCAGGCTATTTTTTGACTTACTCTTCTATTAAGTGAGTGCAAAAGTAATTGCGGTTTTTGCCATTAAAAGTAATGGTAAAAACCGCAATTACTTTTGCACCAACTTAATAAATGGTACTTACCTCTTTTTAAATTTAGCTGACACGGTCCAAAAAGTAGAAAAGTCACAGTTAATTCTTTTTAGTCAGGCTATTGATCAGGGGCTTAAATCAAGTACCCAAATTGAATTCAGACTTCACTAATTTGCTGAAGCTTGAAATGTGGAAAAAAGCCCCAAACTTCAAGATTTGTGAAACCTGGATCATCATTTTGACTGACTACCAGTGTGTACTAATTGGCACTATTTTCAGTAAAATTATTTTACTGAAATAGTAAAAAAAGATTCAGCATGTTTTACAAGAAGACAGCATGAAGATATAGGGCTGTGAAGTTCTGCAACTCTGTGGACATATTTTTAATTAATTTTCACATATGCAGATATTGAAAACTACACATATATAAGAACATAAACTCTTTCTAAAACAATTCTCAATTCAGAAATAATTGGTTAAAGAAATATTGTTCTTCTACAATTATAGCCCAGTGATAATTATAACCTAGGATTCTACTGGACTTTATTTCATAAGGCAATTCTTTGACTCCTCTACCCACTCTCTTTTTTTTCTTTTCTTTTTTTTTTTTTTGTAGAGGTAAGCATCCATTATGTCTCACTTTATCAGTCTTTGTGAAACAAAGCAAACAGCAAAAAAGAAGCTGGGAGATGGAAATTCAGAGGTGCAAGAAATTTCTCATTCATATCTTGGCATTCATTTCTCCCTGAGGCAAAAATGGATGGAACCATTTCAGAAGCTGAGTTTTCCAGTTATGCTGAAACTGAGAGGAAAATGCTCCCCTCAACTACCAGACACATGGAAGTCACTAGAAGGTGCCCCAACATGACTAGAAAGATCTGAATTCTCAATTGTCTCTGAATTCAAAAATTGTGGAGTCGGAACTCTCAGTTTTTCTTACATCTAAATGTCAAGCCCTGCTATTAATCTTTTTAGAAAATGTATTTATGACCTTCCTTACTCTTTATGTTGCTGACTACCTTAACTTAAGGCTTTATTACAAAATGCCTTTGGTAAGCCTCAGGTTTGTTACTTTTGAGTCTTGGCAATCAAATTGACTTTCACCCTCTCTCTCTTTCAGTCTCTCTCTCTTTCTCTGTCTCTCTCTCTGCCTCTTCCCACCTCCAACACACAGTAGAATAACTTATTTTCAAAAAAAATATTGCTCTTGTTACTTTCCTGCCCAGCAAACTGTTGCACCAAATGAAAATCTTTTTGTCCGGATCTCATCATCTTCCATTCTATCCTCCAAATTGATTTACTGTGTATCACGCTGTCTGCACCCCATACAGGCTTCTAAGATGATCTCTGTAGTTTGGTTCAGGCTATTCACACTGCCTGAAATGCAATTTCAAGCCTCCATGTCTATACCAATCATAAAAACAGAAACCCGAAAGAATCTCTCCTTGCCTAGCCATCATCTGAGATCCATTTTGAGACCTCTGTCTTCCAAGAAATGTGTCTTGACCAATCTAGCTCACATAAAGTATATACTGACTTGTTTCCAAAATCACAACTTAGAATTTGATCCCTGATCTTCCACTAGTATGCTATATGACTCACAATACGTTGCATGTTCCTTGAGGGAGGGACTATATGATGCTGGATACATGGCTGAAATGTGCTGGACAGTCATAGTGTCCAGCACAGTCCTATAGATATGAAGCTTTCTTATTAATTGATTATTATCAAAGACCTCAAGCAAACAGTGAAATTTTATTACATAATGCTGTAGTTTTTTTCACACTCTAATGCTTGATGAGATGTGGATATTTATGATCTGAATCTGATGAGTGGATAACTATCCCTTAATAGACAATCTGGTGGTCAGATGTAAAGTAACCATAACTCCATCCTCCTGGCTGTTCCGTATTCTTCTATGTGAGATTTGTTCCTGAACTCCAGATTTATTTATTTTTAAAAATAATTTTTGTGAAATGCAAAAAGGGCATTTTAATAAGTAAGTAAATGCCATAGTTATGGTTGCTGCAGGGTTAATTTATTCATCTTTCACAAGCTAAATGTTAACGCATACATCTAAACGCCAAAGTAATCAGCAATTATATGCACCTCATAAGCAAATGAACATGTCACCATTACAGTCTTTACATTTCCTGCCTCTGATCCTAGAACAGGATTCAGAAAAGTGTCAATAGAATGCAAGAGAATGCCATGTGATGTGTTGAGAGAATTTTCTGGGCTGGGGCTCTGAACCTCAAAGACAATTTTGGGTATAAGCTGGTGAGAGAAACCCTGGTGGCTCTTCTTTATAGCAGGGCTTTCACTAAGTAAATGGCCCCATGTGCACTCTGAAGAGCTGTGGAGGATGGGCTAGCTAATGTCCTACTTCTGTGAATACATGGTTGAGCTCTGTGCAAATCCACAATTGGCTTACTGCCTCACAAAATTAGTAAGTGAGGAAAAAAAGATTATGGTTTTTTTTTTCCCAGCTAAGATGGCTATTATTTTCCTAAGCTCAGCATCCTTCCTCCATTGCTTTATCCAAGCAATAGACCCCATTCCTACCTGTAAGGCTGTACACATGATTGAGGATGATCCCATTGACTCATTTCTTGGAATTATTTCTAGTTGGGGTCTGTAAGGAAGAGATCCTTTTCTCTTTTATCATGGAATGTAAGGAGAAGAAAAAGAGCTGACTGTAGCTATGTGTCCAGCATCAAGTAGATAAACCTGGTCTGGGAGAACAAACCTGATACACTAAGGGAAAGGGTTGGAGGATGGACAGAAGCTCATAATGGCATTAGATGTCTTGACCCCATCATTTCAGTTATTCCAAACCCAGCTCAGCTTTTCCTTTGAATGTGAGATCTACCTCTTTATCTTGATAATAACTCCCCCATATATCCATTTTTCTCCTAACCTACATCTCACTTGTAAGTAATCAAAGAAAAGTGTCTAAAACATCAAGCAAGGCAAGGGAGAAATTTTTTAAGCAAGTTTTCATCAGAGAAAAAGAGATTCTAAAGATTTGCCACTCTCCTTCCCCATCAGCATGTCTAGTTTCCATACCTGGCTGGAAAACGCTTGCACCAAAGCGCTTCCTGAGAAAGATTTGTGTGCTTGAAAGAGATATCTTTAATTAGACAATAGAGCATGGTCCATTTTCAACTCCAATTTAAAAAAAAATGAAGACAAAACACTAAACTTGCCTCACTAAGTGCAATCTTATTTGAATACAATGAATATAGAAGAAGCTGAATCTAATTATAAAGTCAGCAAATGGTAATATCAGGATGTTGAGGTTAATGTTTTTTGCACTGTATGATAGTAGGGCAAATTATTTTCAGTTTAATTGTAAAGCTTTCTTTAAAGAGAGAAATGACACATTCTATGTTGTAATTTGCTACTTTTAATAAGTTATAAAAATATGAATGGCTAATGTTTGGGGAATTTTCCCCTGCTATTATTCTTGCATGCAAATGCCAGTTTGTGTGTGTAAAAATAAAGGTATCTGTGGGAAGTTAGTTATACATTAGTGCCATTAAAAATACTAATAGCAAACTTGTATAGTATTTACCATAGACCAGGTACTATCCTAAACTTTCATACGATTTCATTTTGTCCTCATAATAATCTTATCAACTATTGTTATCCCCATTTTACATATCAGAAGGCTGAAGTTCTGAGAGTAACTTCACCTCTTAAAGGCAAGCTGATGTGATGGAGTGGACACTTTGTTTGCCTAACCAGCCTCTATTTCTTTTTCCTTTTCCTTTCTCACGAGTTTCTAGATTTTGTGGGGATATGCAACCTACGAACTTCATGGGAAGCTAAGCCCACTGTGTGTATGAATTGGCACAAACCACCCCTCCACCCCCTGCAGCCACAGTTATTAGACCTAAGAGAGCCAAAAAGGGCAAGTCTCAGCCTAGTTGTTAGAATGCTAGAGCAGGCTTTGCTCACTCACTCACAAATCGTGTGATATGTGGTTATAAAGCCTGGAACTGCTGCAGCCACTTTATCACTATGGGGAACAGGTTCAGCAGGAAGCTGATAGTGCAGAAGGCAGGGAAGAGTAACGGAAGCCACTAGGTCCTTTACGACATCATTGGGCCACTGATCAAACTGGCCCTGAAATCTGATTCACCATGAACTTCCAGTGTTATTAGCCAATAAATCTCCTTTAGGGGTTAAGCTAATTTTCAAATCAAATGCAATCTAATTTACCTGCCTTTTAAATTTTGAAGACTAAGAAGAAATTGTTTTCTTCTAGTGGATAAACAACTCGACTAGAGTGAGTGGGGTGAGAATTAGGTACTTTATAAAGCTAAATTAATTCTAGTCAATAAAGCAGTCACCAACACACATTTTTGCTTATTGTGTGTTGGTTAATGTATATAGGAGAGTACTAATGCACAGGGTGCCAATTCTTCCCACCTGACACCTATAGCAGACATCGCTAGTCAGCCATGATGGTGCTCCTACTGAGCCAGCTTTCCTTCTCATCAGTGTTTGAGGTAACCACAGTCAAGAAACCAGAGTTGGCAAGGGAAACCTGTGATCACTGATATAGGTAGTCACTGATTGTTACTAAAATATATACCTGGAAATTTGGTGAAACCTCTGCATCGTAAATCAGCATTTCTCCACAGGGACACTATTAATAACTAGGAGTTGTGTTGCCATATAAGAAACAAAACATGCTATAAATCACAGAATAATAAAAAACATGACATGAAAACACAAGTCGACTATAAAATTTTATAATAATCTAAAGTAAATAATAAAATTGTGCTGTGACACCAATAAAAAGTCTTACATTTACTCTATGCATTTATTTTATAAGGTATCCCACTATATTCTGAGTAGTATTTATGCTTATAAAATTATAATTCTGTTGCATCAAAATGCACAAAATGAATCTATAATCTGCTATCACATTAATTGAACTTTTAATTGACATTGATATTTTAATTTAGATTGACTTTCTTGGTGTAATTGGGTGACCCATCCAGGTCATTCAAAAACCAGCGAATCAGTCAGCCAATAACAAACCAATTATCCAATTAAGTTACAAAGCTTTTTTTTTTTTCTCAATACAAAACCCTATAATAAGTTGACAGATTCAGAATCATTCCTCTGCTATTACAGAAATACTTAGATTAGCAGGTTTATGATAATCATTTTGGCATTATTTTCCCACTGAAAATGATTTTAAAATGTAATGTCATTTGACCCTTTCTTGCCTTATCAACTCTAAATGTAGCTAATTCCATATTATTTAAATATCAATAGTAAGGGAGTATCATCCATATTGATCAATCACTAGGTAGGGGACTTTTAAGCCATTTGTTTAGGGAACCATCCCATAGCCCTCTATTAAGTTATTGTAGGGTCTAGCATTAATTAATTCATATACTGAGTACTTACCTTGGGCTGGGCACTGAAGATATGTAACCATAAACAAACCACACAGGATTCCTGTTTATATAGGGCTTATTATAATAATTCTTCAGTGAAACAAAAGTTAAGAACAATGACGACATTCATAATTATGTCTATCCATAGTTTTGTCTATTCATAGTTATGTCTATCCATAAAGGTTTTTAGAAGTTTTAGAAAAAATATTTGCTATTATTGTTGGACATGACCAATGAAAGCAAATGTGTTTTAATATCCTGAACCTTACATAGGTAGCCCTTGTCTTTTCTCATTAAGCCCCGTCTTCAATCCCTTTTTCATATGACTTGATTCAGATACAGGTCTCAATCCTCCCAGCCTTCCTGCTCTTGAGGGCATTTCAGCAGAGTTTGAACACAGCAGAACAGTGTGTTCACAATCAGCATGATGTCTTAAGTCTGTCTCGACCGTTCTTCAAGGGATGAGTTAAAGCTTCTTTTAAAAGCTATTGTTCATGACGTGGTAATTAATTGTATTTATGGAGAGCCAATGATATATGAAGGATCCTGATGGCATGCCAACAAACTGCCCTTTCCCTATGGCAGCTGTGGGGTGTGAGAAAGAGACATGTAACTGCAGGTACACATTCTTGGTGGCAGCACAACTTTGGTCTGATTCTTGTGTCCTTCTAAGCAGCTGTAACTTGGGTTGTGATGGAACCAGGAAGGCAAGTGAGGATGGTCATTCTGGAGGAGGCTTACATGCTACATTCTTCCTCTTACAGATGTTTCCATAGGGTCAGGTTGCGTGTATCTCTGTCTTGCTCATGTAATCCTTCCTTCATATAGCCAGTCAAGTGGCCTGCATAGTTGATCTCAGAAAGGTTCTTATTCTAAGATAGAGGATCTGCTCTATGGTGACATTCTTTAAAGAATAATTTTTAAAATCTATAATTACAAAAAACATAGCAACAAAGCAGAAAATTCAAGAACAAATTTGTTGATACATATTTATATACAACAAAGCAATTAGTTATTTATTACCTCAGCTCTTCAGATGCTTCATAGAACCATACCCAGCCACTATTTTTCTCTCATGAGTTTGTAATTTTTATTAATTTCCCAAGATGAGTTCAGAGCATCAGTACAAGAAGCAGGTGTCAAGGTTGAGTTGTGGATTCCTGATAGCCTTGTCTGTGGAAGTCAGCTTTCCTCCATCTGGAGGCTCAGTTTCCATGGTGATATGCACTGGTATACCTGAGGTCTTCTCATTGAGGGGCTTGGTGAAGCTCAGCGTAACTTTACAAAGAGGATATGTTAAATTCCTTGAATGAGGAAAATAACGGATCACTGAGCACTCAGGATTGGCCTATTCTCTACTGGATTAGACGATTTCCTACTGAGAATGATGGATGAAAACGGGAAGGCAGAAGAGCCCAGATTACCATTTTCATAGAAATTTCCAGAATAAAGGAGGGAAGTTTTGTTTTCAAGTCAGGGCTGAAGTGACTGACAAGAATTGGTGAGGCCCTGAGGAAAGCCACAGATGGATTAATTGCACTCTCCAACCCTTGCAGTTTTGGCTCTCAGGCACAAGAGCAGAACTCATTGGTGAGTTCCAATGATCTGCTCCAACAATGAATAGCTGGAAATGAATCAAAAGTTGGCAAGAGCTGTAGTGAGTGGTCTTGCCTCTGGCTCACAAGCCTAATACAATATACAGTTTCTGAATACATACCAACTGGCATCATCAAGACTGTGACTTGTCACCATGAGCCAGGCTTTGTGGGAGATTATTCCATTGCCAATCTGATATGCTATATATATTAGAGTAATTACCAGGACATTCAAAGAAAGGACCTGTTAACAGAAGATGGGTTGTTTTTATATTACAGATGAATAAGAATTACATAAAGCAAGGCCAATTTCTTTTTGAAGTTCTAGCAGCATTCAATGCCAGTGTTCCTCCTTCATGCTTTGGCTCTTTCCAGAAGCACTAAAGGGAATTTTGTGCTTGTAATACATACCACTTATGCATAATTCCTTTTGAAAATCTGTCTTTCTGATTCTCAGCTTTCAGAGAGTTGGCCAGCCCTTCCAATGCCCCCTGCAGTTCAAAATGTAGTTTATAATTTTCCTTAGCCCCCCATTCTCCTGCTGCTGCAATGTGTTGAGTGTGAGGAAACAAAAATATGGCAAAGAAATATACTTGAAACACACAAAGAAAATCAAGGCTTTTCCAGGCTCAAGGAGGCTGATACACCTTTTGGATGTCAGATGATTGGCTAAGGATTGCATTCTCAGTTGTGTTTCTATTTAATAATTGGCTTTTCTCTCCATCTTAGACAATTTTTTTCCCTCAAGTCAAACTTTTCTTAATTATCCTAGTTTATCAAATATGTGTTGTTTTTCCATTAAGTATTTCCCTTTCAATGCACTTTACAGAAGCATCATGAAAAGTGGGAAGAAGCAATTATAATGAAAAGCATTGTAATTTTATCTAATATTTAAAAGCAGTGATGCTGCTCCAGGTTAAGACTGTAATCAGACATAATTACCTAAGACATGTATACCTTGGAAATATTGTGGGGTCGGTTCAGACCACTGCAATAAAGTGAATATTGCAGTAAAGCAAGTCATGCAAATTTTTTGGTTTTCCAGTCAGTGCCTATGAAAATTATGTTTAAACTCTACTGTAGTCTAAGTGTACAACAGCTTTACTTCTAAAAGAAAAGTACATACCTTGATTTAAAAATACTTTATTGCTTAAAAATGCTAACTATCACCTGAGCCTTCAGCAAGTTGTAATCTTTTTGCTGGTGGAAGGTTTTGCCTCGTTATTGATGACCTTGCTGTGGATTAGGCTTTGGCTTAAGAGTCTCTTGTGGCTGCTTTGAGCTTCTATCCAGACCAATAAAACTTTCTTTATATCAGCAATAAGGCTGTTTTGCTTTCTTATCATTTGTGTGTTCACTGGGGTAGCACTTTTCACTTCCATCACGAACTTTTCTCTTGCATTCACAACTTGACTAATTGGTGCAAGAGGCCTAGCTTTCCGCCTATCTCGACTTTTGCCATGTCTTTCTCACTAAGCTTAATAATTTCTAGCTCTTGATTTTAAGTAAGAGATGTGTAACTCTTCCTTTCACTTAAACACCTAGAGGCCATTGTAGAGTTACTAATTGGTCTAATTTCAATATTGTTGTGTCTCAGGAAATAGGGAGGCCCGAGGAGAGGGAGAGAAATGGCGGAAGAGCTGGTCAGTGGAGCAGTCACACCACACACAACATTTATCAATTAAGTTAGCTGTCTCATATTGGTGCCTCAAAACAATTACAACAGTAACATCAAAGATTACTAATCACAGCCGGGCACAGTGGGTAATACCTGTAATCCCAGCACTTTGGAAGGCTGAGATGGGTGGATCACTTGAGGTCAGGCGTTCCAGACCAGTATTGCCAACATGGTGAAACCCCATCTCTACTAAAAATACAAAAATTAGCTAGGCGTGGCAGCAGGCACCTGGAATCCCAGCTACTCAGGAGGCTTAGGCAGGAGAATCGCTTGAACTCGAGAGGTGGAGGTTGCAGTGAGCAGAGATCTTGCCACTGCACTCCAACCTGGGTGACAGAGTGAGACTCTGTCTAAAAAAAAAAAAAAAAAAAAAGAAATCAGTAATCACAGATTCACATAACAAACTGAAATATTTCAAGAATTACCAAAATGTGATACAGAGGTACAAAGTGAGCACATTGTGTTGGAAAAATGGTGCCGATAGGCTTGCTCAATGCAGGCGTTCCCAAAACCTTCAATTTGTAAGAAATGCAATATCTGCAAAGTACAGTAAAGTGAAGCTCAATAAGATGAGGTATGCCTGTATAGTTCCCATTTTCCTTCTTTAAACTCAGCTGATCTTGTTTTGCCAGGCATGTCAATTTATGGAAACACAATCACCTTACCCTTTTAAATTCATATTTTCTTTTTTTCGCTTATTAAGTCCAAGAAAGAGAAACCCAGGGAATTGGTAATCTCAGGAATTTAACATAGTATTGGTGTAATAGGAGAGCCTAGAGAGAAAGCGATAAAGACAGAGAAGTAGCAATAGCTGATTCAAAATTCTGTCATGATGCCTGGTTTCAGCCCCACCACCTTGAAATGTTCATCAAGCATCTATTATCCAGCTTGTGCATAACGACAGCTCATAGCACCAGAGCTACAGGTTCAGATAACAACAAAGGTGATGTGGCAGCTGGCCTACTCTGAGAATGAGAACATAACACACCTCCAAAGTAATAAAATTTCTTATTAAAAGCGAAGATATCTTTAAACAACCCTTCATGTTCCCCCTGAGATTGACAGGCAATTTCAACTGTTTATTTTTATTTAGCTTTGATGAATGCCTCTATTTCATTCAGCTTCATAATAATCTGGTGGTGCTCACTGCTGCTGGCTCCGAGTGAAAGTGTAAGTGGAGGGCGTCATTAGAGGCATTCCATCGCATTCTTGGTGAAATTAGATTCTTTGGAAACTAAATCAAGCCTTAGTTTCACTGAGGGGAAGCTGGACAAGAGGAGAGTAATGTGCAATTGGTTGAATTATCCCTTGCTTTCAAGGCATTAGACAAGGTCAGAAAACCAAAGTTTAAATTATATTTTCACTCATGTGTGCACCGTGTCCGTAATAACTCGTTAATGAGCATATTGATATTTATGCCATGTCTGTTTCCTTTTAGGGATCACATTTTCATTAAATTGTGGGCATACAAATACAGTGCTATTTCGTGAATTGCTTTATTCTCTCTAACTATAAGTAGATTTTAAGTACAGCCTAGCAAATAGTAAATGGGTCCAAAGAAAAAAATTATTTCTGTCTACTCTGTCCTCCCTTCTGATTCAAGTGTTTAGTGGAGTTTCCTAAAGCAGTGGTTCTCTACCTCTCTCCTTCTTTAGGACACACATGCAGGAGTCCAGTCCATTTGTGTGATGCCCTGGTGTCATGCCAGTGCTGAACTGTTCATAATGGAACACAGGAATCTTGCTCATCCTTACTCAAAATCCTCCCGTGACTTCCTATCCTCAGTGAGAATAAAATCAGAAGCTTTAACCTGCCCGCTTGTCTTCCACCTTCATTATAGTCTAGATGACTTCTTTGGCCTTCTTGCTTCTCTGGGGTGTCAAGCATGTTCCCACCTCTCGGCTCTTCTATTTGCATTCCTCCTTACCTGGAAACCGCTTTTCCTCTATTTTCAGATGACTTGTTTTCTTACTATATCAGGTCTCTGCTGAAATGTCATTTACCTGGAGAACTCTCTCCAATGATCCCTTTTAAAATGGTTCATCAACCCCAAGTCATTTTTTACCTCTCACCCGATTTATTTCTACAGGTTGGTTACCTTCATGTGAAATTGACACATATGTGTGTGTCTGTGTGTGAATATATATGCGTGTGTGTATAATTTCAATTAATCTTTTCAGATTTTCCCAATATAAATAAACTTTATAGGGATTTGCCTGTCTTACTCTCTACTGTAACATCAATCTCTGGAGTAGCACCAGGCACATAATAGAGTTCTTCATGCATTTGGGAAATCATGAATGAATAAGAAAAAAACAGGCATGGTGCTGTGGTGGGAATGTTCTAATTATGCTCATTAGATTACCAGCCAAATACCTCTAACTCTGCCCTTCACTCTCTTATTCAAAAAAGCATATATGAACATAATTGAATGGCAGTAATAGCAGAAGAATATCCTTGAATCCTTTGCCATTTGTTCCTTTTTTAAAAACCTTGATCTCAAAGTGTATTTTTTGAATTTCACTGGTAATGATTTACTTCCAGTAGTGATAGCTACATGTTCTAACATCTGTCTCAAAGACCCCATGTTGAGAATGCAAGTGTGCCCAGATCAGGGTTCCAAACTTGTGTTCTCTTCCTTTGTGAACACTTTAATTACATTTGGATTCTTAGGAGATAAAACAAGCAGCATCAAGCATCCAGCACTAGCTCATTGTGAAGCCACTAGGAAATACGCAGATGAGTGAATATGCTACTCTTATTCCAAAACAAGCTGGCCAGGCTGGGTCAGCTCAGAAAAGATGTCAGTCAGTCCCCTTGTGTCTCATTAAAAGGTCTGCCTAGATCAGTGTGCTAAATTTTCCAAAGGCAAGAAACCTGGGGCAATATTTCAGTTGATGCATTTGACATCTCCTTTAAGCATTTCATTCTTTGCAACCGAGGATACAAACATAATGAATAGGGTTTTTTAATGCTAAGAGAAAAAATCGTACATAGGAAGATAAGATATTCTGGGTACAGGAGACATTGCAGCCTTTTCTGTGCATTAGCATTGGTTCAGTGAGTACAGAACTGTGGACATCTGCAACAACCTTGGGTATAGGATTGTCTAGGCAGCTCTCTCAGAGCATGCAATACTCCTCTTTTCACATGCCTGGCACACACATGTAAATGTTTGCAATATTCAAGGAGGTGCTGCCAAGATTTGGTGACAACAGGGCATCGTGGAATCACTGATCTCACATACCTGAAGCGTTGTAAGTATTGACTTAACAATAATTTGGACTGAGGTGTTACTAAACCCTTGAAAGCAAAGCCCCCAAGAATTAAATCTTGCCATAAGAGGGAGCATTTGGCACTTTACCCAAACTAAGTGTTGGTTCAGTCATATTTTTGTACTATCAAAACCTAAGTTAAATTACCACCTAATTAGATGAGTCCTCTTAGGAGCACAAGAGAAAGCAGAGATTGAGAAATCTCTGGGAAAATCCAGTCATTATCACAGAGAGTGACAATGCACTTGTGTGTTTTCTTGAGAAACCAGGTTTCACACACATTTTTTGTATCAATATAGAACATTAAATTTCTAAATTTGGTATTGCTGAGTATTACGGACATTAAGATAAACATGAGTGTGTAGCATTAAAAAATATAAAATGTGTCTGAAGCCACTGTGTCTAAAGAATGGGACATTCAATATAGTTTACATATTAATATATATTATTATACCAAGGTAGTAATACCTTCCTGGAGCACAAATGCATATGATTTGTATGCCAGGTTTTTCCTCTGAGTGTTTGGTTTGATCTCCTCACATAATACTGTCATGTAAACCAGATTCATAATCATCTCAATTCCAGCTGAAGAAACTGAGATCCACAGAAATGAAGTGGCTTGTCCATCTGCTACGTACTAAACACTGAAGTCACAGGTTAGACCCCAAGAAACATTCTTTTTTTTTTTTTTTTTTTTTTGAGATGGAGTTTCACTCTTGTTGCCCAGGCTGGAGTGCAGTGGCATGATCTTGGCTCACTGCAACCTCTGCCTCCTGGGTTCAAGTGATTCTCCTGCCTCAGCCTCCTGAGCAGCTGGGATTACAGGTGCAAGCCACCACACCTGGCTAATTTTTTTTTTTTTTTTTTTAGCAGAGATGGGGTTTCACCATGTTGGTCAGGCTGGTCTCAAACGCCT
Organism: Pongo abelii; assembly: GCF_028885655.2. Taxonomy (NCBI): domain Eukaryota; kingdom Metazoa; phylum Chordata; class Mammalia; order Primates; family Hominidae; genus Pongo; species Pongo abelii. The sequence goes on from NC_072007.2 coordinate 40,023,291, forward strand.
GACCTCAGATAATCCACCCACCTCGGCCTCCCAAAGTGCTGGGATTACAGCCGTGAGTCACCGTGCCTGGCCCCCAAGAAACATTGTATTTCCCCTTTTGCTTGCAGCAGTTTGTGTTCGCTTTGTGATAAAGGAGAGATAGGCAGATGCATTCCACATTTCTTCCTGTTTACTCAATACATTTCTTATGTAACTTAGATGTTCCTCTTGGTCTGATTTGCGATGCTGGGTGCTTGGTGAGCATGCATGTGGAGGAGAGATATCCTACTGGGTTCCCATGAGTGAGGAGTGCACAGAGGCAGCTGCACCATTTACAGCCTAATTGGCAGCATCATAGATCACAGGATGCCCAAAGTTCACTAGGAGGAGATAAAGATGTCAGAGAGGACCCCTGAAGAGATACATCAAATGCTTCTCCCTTCTGCCTCTCTGGATAACGATTCCGACTGTGTATTGCAGGTTTGGGGTTGTTATGGTGACAGGATGGGAATAACTTGGGAGGAAAAGAGAGAAAATAAGTTGCACAGAAATTCATCTTTAAATCCTTTGGATGTGAGACAGGTTTGAAATGGTGGTAAACCTGGAGGATATACAGGTAGGCATTAGGGTGTAGGGTGAGTGTGGGCATTTTGAGGTTAAGTTTTCAAATTTTTTTATAAAGGCAAGGATGCATAGAGCCTAAGAATGTAAATTCTGACACCAGAAAGTCTTGTTTCAAAGCTAGCTTCCATCATTTACCCACCTGTGCAATCTTGACCTGGTCACTTTACCTCTCTGGACCTGTAAAATGGGGATAATTGTCACATCCATTTTCTAAGCTTGTTTTGAGTATTAAATGAGTTAATGCATGGAAATAATGCCTTGTTCCCAATAAGTGGCCAATGCATTTTGGCTGTCCACTCTTCTGGCTTATCTACTCTTAAGTACTACGTAATAATAAATTCAATGCACTTTTTGCTTCTCCACTTTTACATACTATTATAAAAAGAGTACATAAGATTATTTTGTATTTCCACTGGAGGTAGTGCAGTGTCTGAGACTCATGGAAGCTCTGGAGACTTATCCAGTCCTTTCCTAACTGCATGACTTTAGGCAAGTCACCTAACTTCTCCAAGTTTCAACTTTCTCATGTGTATATTAGAGATATTTGTAGTGGATATCTCATAAACTATTGCTCAAATAAGGGGGTAAGCCCCTTCTAAAGTGCTTAGCACAGTGTCTGTCACCTTGTAAGTACTCAGTTGATGACAGCTGTTTTGATTATTCAAGGAAACTATGACTAGGGAGGTGACAGGATACTGGGAGTGGGGTGAATTAGTCTAATAACATTATTCGCTATTCTGCCTGCAGCATCATTTTTCTTCTAGAATAAGATTTCCCACAGACTAAAGAAAGATAATATATGAATTGTTCCTTTCGCCACTATAAAATACTATTATTAAAAGAGTACATATAAAAAGAATGCATTTGTAAAAAGAATGTCTTTATCACTCTATCATAAGTAATTCTGAATTATGATGATGATTATTGCTATGAGCACAATTAAAAATACTCTACAACTATCACCGGTCAATAGAGAGTGAAAATTACACCATATGCAAAAATAAACTCAGAATAGATTAATAACTTAAATATAAGACATGAAACTATAAAACTACTAGAAGAAAACATACAGGAAACAATCCAGGACACTGGTCTAGGCAAAAATATTATGGTTAAGATTGCAAAAGCAATGACAACAAAAACAAAAGTAGACAAATGAGACCATATTAAACAAAAAAACTGCACAGCAAAGGAAATAATCAACAGAGTGAAGAGACAATCTATTGCATGGGAAAAAATACCTGCCAACTATTCATCTGACAAGGGACTGTATCCAGAATACACAAGGAAGATGACTCAACACCAAAAAAGCCCAAAATAATCGCATTAAAATGTGGGCAGAGGACATGAATAGATGTTTCTCAAAAGAAGACAGACAAACGGCCAACAGGTACATGAAAAATATAATCAACATAATTAATTATTAGGAAAATACTAATCAAAACCACAATGAGATATCATCTTACTGCAATTAGAATGGCTATCATCAAAAAGACAAAAAATAGCAAATACTGATGAGGATGAGGAGAAAGGGGAACTTTGTACACTGTTGGTGGGAATGCAAATTAGCATAACCATTATGGAAAACAGTATAGTGATTTCTCAACAAATTAAAAATAAAACTACCACACAATCCATCAGTCTCACTACCGGGTATTTATCCAAAGGAAAGGAAATCAGCATATCGCCTGCACTTCCTTGTTTATTGCAGCACTATTCACAATAACCAAGATATGGAATCAACCCTCAGTGTCCAACAACAGATTAATGGATAAATAAAATGTGGTATATATACACAGTGTAATACTATTCAGCCATAAATAAAGAAAGAAATCCTGTCATTTGCAGCAACATGGATAGAACTGGAGGTCATTATGTTAAGTAAAATAAGCCAAACACAGAAAGTCAAACATTGCCTGTTCTCACTTATATGTGGGAGCTAAGAAAGTCAATCTCGTAGACAAAGAGAGTAGAATGAGTGTTACCAGAGACTGGGAAGGGAAGTGTGGAATGAAGAGAGGTTAATTAACGGGTACGAACATACAGTTGAATAGAAGGAGTAAGTTCTAGTCTTTGATAGCAGAGTAGGGTGACTATAGTTAACAACAATGTACTGTATATTTCAAAATAGTTAGAAAATATGAAATGTTACCAACACAAAGAAACAATAAAGTTTGACGTGATAGATATTCTAAATATGCTGATTTGGTCATTACATATTGTATGCATGTATCAAAATATCAGATGTACCCCACCAAATATTCACACTTATTACGTATCAATAAAAAAATGATAATCTGGACACGGCTTGTGCCAGAGTAAAGAAATGCTCAAAGAAGAATGGGGACACATTGGAAGGGCACAGGAGCCAACTTAAAGCAACTCTATCTGGTCAAATTTGGTACAATTTGTGCCATCAAAAGAGTAATAACTGTATTATAAGATGTTGCATGAATAAAAGCTCATGAGCGCATAAAACTACTCATAAAAGAAAAAATAATTATAGAGTAGAAAATTATAGATATTGAAATTGATTAAAGTACAGCGTCTTTTAAATCCCAATTACCATCAAAAGTGAAAGCAAATTAAAATTTTATGATTTCATGATCATTACTTAATAATAGTAAATTGTTAGTATGTATAATGCATTATTGTTCATAACCATTGACTGCCTTGCAAAAGGCAGAACATACTTTACTGTTTCAATAGTGTTGGGCTTGGCCATGTGACTTTTTGATCAACAGCAGGTAGTGACAATACACTGGTTCTGAGAAGACACATGAGTCATCTTGGTATTGCCCCTTTCTTGAGCTGCTGTCTTCCTCTATGCCAGCAGCACACCCTAGGGAATGGTTACACATTCATAGGGGTCACGTGGAAACCAACTGGACCAAGCCAAACCTGGCAAAATCACAGCAGACCTGCAGCCACCATGAAACGTGATCAATAAATTAATGTTTGCTTTTGCAAATCGCTGGTATTTAAGGGTTGTTTGTTGCTGCAGCAAAAGTTGAATAATAAATATAGAGTCATTTATACAGAACATGTTATGTGCCCAATATGAGAAAATATGCTTAATGTATACCCAACCCAATATTTAGCTGGCTACACATTAAACATACTCCCTCATTTTGTCCTCTCCCGATTCCTATGGGTTAGGCACTATTATTCCTATTTGGCAGATGAGTGACAGAGTAAATAATGTTGAATAATTTGCTACATAACTTATTAGGGATCAGTTTGGTATTCAACTCAGGACCATTTAATTCCAAAGTCTGGAGTCTTAGACAACATGGTGTACTGCATTCCAAGGATGGAAATTTAGGGAAAACCCTATGTTGACTTTAAAGGTGAAATATGGGTGAATCCCAGCCATTCCATATATTTCAACCATGTAAAACAATGCACATTATATTGTCTGGCCAAATCCAAAGTAAATAATGAATGTTGAGAGACAAAAAAAATTTCTGGGAGCAAACCTTTTGAGAAACAGAATTTACTTAGGTGACTCAGACATATCAAAAATCACACTGAATCAATCCCAAATGATGTACATTCTCACAAAGGAAAGGAGCCAGATTTTTAGTCTAACTCTTCTAGATTCTTAGCCCTGTCTCCACGGCCCTTTCTACATAAATCTTGGCCTTAAGAAAGGCTCCTGGGCCTCCTTGACTTTCTCTTCCTATCCCAGCTTTGAGGATTTCTCTCCATTTGAGAAATGAATAATTCAGAATTAGAAACCCTACATGAGTCCCACCACTCCTCAGCCTCCCAGCTTGCTCATATCCTCATTATGGGAAAAGCTATTCCAAAAGGCAAACAGCTTTTCATAATTGTTATTTAATGGATATTGCCTGCTCCTGGGATTTCTTTCTCAGTATCTATTTGTAATTCAAAGGTCAGCATAATACCACTGGCATACACAAGGATTCTGAGAGATTTGTTCCTCCTGATTGAAATTCAGATACAGAATCCACAGTGACACAGTAGGTTCGTTTAGGAGTCTCTTCTGTGGTATAGGTCACAGTTAGGATGAATCTGACCTCATCTTAATTCTGTGTCTTCACCAGTCACTAAGAAACTGACCTATGAATGTGGAATACGGCCAGGAGCATTTGTTCACTAGCCTGGCATAGCAGGGACGTCAGCAAGTGGAAAAGCTAGGTCTGCTATGGTCATTATCCCTCTCCTTAACTGGCCCTAATATCACCTAAATGGGTTTCTCCTAAAGGTAATTTAAGCAGAAAAAGGTGGCCCCAGAGAATAATTTAGGCCTCATGTATGTACATATTTGCAGGATTTATATGGCAAGCTATGCTTAAATTATTAATGGCAGTCTTATTTCAAGATATTATATATTGAAATATTATTCAACAAGAAAGCTATTTTCCAAGTAGGCATGGATTATGATTATTTATTAGTTTAAAATGCATCCCTTCTTCCCATCTCACCAAACACCACTTCCATTTCAAATAAGCTTGAAGCTCTCACACACTGCAGTTTATGCATAAAGGCTGGCTGCTTAGAAGCACTCATGGCTTGTGATACAAGGGAGTAAAATCCTACCATAAATTTCACAGTATTTATGATAGACGCTTGTTTACTTCAAAAACAGAGCCAAATTAAAAATCAGAAAGGACAAATTCTAGGGCTACCAGCATGGTTTCTATGTTGTGTGCGTGTGTGTCTGTGTGTGTGTGTGTGAGAGAGAGACTTTAGATTTTCTTCTTTCTATTTTTATTTTATAGCATGATATTTCAAGTTCACTGTTGAGGTTATTTCCAATCAAATTGCATTCAACCCTGGAACAATGTATAGGTTGTCAGCATGGATGCCAGTGGAGGGTATAAAACTAACTTCTATAAGGTCATCATAATTCCTCCTCCCCCAGAGAAAATCTAACAGCAATTTTGAGGATAGAGGTTTGAAAGGAGCAGTCAAGAGTATTTGAAATAAAAGCTACAAGAAGAATTCAGATTTTAGAATAGAGCAAGCAAGGTCAAGGGATCAAGTTTCTGTATGAGACCCTGACCTAGATGACAGGGACCACCTGCAACATTCTCCCACCCCCACTGCACTTTCACCCCATCAAGCCCTCAAACTGGATTGCTGATCTTTGTTCAAATAGTAGCTTACACACTGAGACTAAGATGAGTCTGAAGCAGAGGCTAGGCGTTCTGTTTTTTAACATTAAATATATAAAGACTTTGAAAGATGTGACCAAAGAAAGCTGTCTTTTCCTGGAGCTTTTGAAAAAAAAAAAACTAACAGCAACTGCAACTGCCATGCAGAGTGCTTGCCATGTGACGGATAGAAGACCATTAACTGTGTAGTAATCAATCAATTGCACACACATGTGGGTCCCCATGGGACACAACATTTATTATCCAGTTAATCCTTGAAAAAGTGTCTAATCTCACTGTTTCCATTTTTTTCTTCCTGTTCTCACTATCAAACCAATTAGATTTTCACCCTCATCATTTCCCTGTTACTGTTTTTATCAAGATCACCAGGGGCACCTGTGGTAGTAAATCCAATGGTCATTTCTCAGTATTTATCTTTCTTGACCTATCAGCAGCATTTGATGTACTATTCTTTTCAATGATAATGAAGAATGAATGGAAACCTGAGAAGTTTCCTGAGAAATTATAATTAGAATTCTCTTTTTGATGAAAATTGTAAAGATACACTGGCAAAAATAGATAGCAGAATGGGGAGGAAAAAAAAGTACATGACCAGAAATCATGGGCGTGAGATGTGTGGCTGATTAGGGCTGCAGGAAAATCACTGCAAGAGTGATGAGCATTGCTGTTACACTACTTTATCCTATTTACTTGTAGGAAAATTTTAGACTCTATGGGACTATAGTTCTCCCTCTAGGGCTAATTAAATTAAAGCCATCCTCATTTTTGAAAAGGGGAGAATAATAATAGATATGATTATTAAAGTTTATTATGCACTAGGCACTGATTTAAGTGACGTACATACGTTAATTGATTTATTTCTAGGCAATCAGGATTTGTATCCTAATTTTACAGATGGCAAACTGAGGCACAGGGAAGTCAAAAACCTTACCCAAGTTTACCCAACTAGGAAGCAAATGTGCCAGGATTTGGATACTGGGAGAATAATAACCATAATTCCTAAGCCCACAGTGTTTGTAAATACCAACATATCTACTCACTTGAAACTCCTGAGCAATATCCTATAAAGTTGAGACCCACAAAAGTGTTAGGAGCACCAACCCTCCCAACACACAGTTAAAAAAAAAAAATCCATGTATAACTGTTCATTTGCCTAAAACTTAACTCCTAAGAGCCTACTGTTGACCAGAGGCCTTGCCCATAATATAAATGATTGATTAACACAGATTTTGTATATTCTATGTATTAGATACTGTATTCTTTCAATAAAGTAAGCCAAAAAATGTTAAGAAAACCATGAGAAAAATACATTTACAATATTGGACTATATGTACCTGTGCTGTAAGTTTACATTGTCTGTTTATAAGATGAATTGTCTGAAATGGTGGGCAACTACAGTTGCAGGCCTCAGTCTGTGGCACATATCAAGCAATTCAACTTTTTCTTGTAGTGTTGTGACATTTTTCTGCTTCTTTGGAGCACTTCCAGCATCACCAGTGGCACTCTGTATGGGTCCCATGCTGTTATTAAAGGTTTACAGTATTGCACTAAACAGGATGAAAAACACGTGAGAACCATGAGAGGTCACTTTTTACTGAGGTTCACAATTTACTGGAGAGAGGAATTGCTCATGGGGAGGTATTAGTGTCACACCATGTTTTAAGCAGATATTCCTAACACTTAAGTTCCCTGCAATAGGAAGGAGGTGGCTACAAAATTATTACTGTAGTATAGTATGTACAAGAGTTATGATCTGCATCTTTATATTTGTTTACATTTCTCTCTATTGCAAATGGTGCCGTGTATGGTCTGTAAGTGGTTGTGTAAGTTTTTATAAGTTTTAACTTTTTATAATAGATTTGTATATAGCTTATGGTTGTAAGTGATAAAATAGACTAGTATCTACATACATTTTATGCACTCATGACACACAACTTTTTCTTAATTGTTAAAATACTTGTAGGCTATGCAATTCTTCTGTAAGCTTTTCCAAATTCTCACAAATCTCCAAAAATTTACCAATATATGGAAAAAATATTTGCATATAAGTTGACCAACCTAGTTCAAACTTGTGCTGTTCAAAGGTCAACTATGCATGTATTGGGATTCTTTTGGGGGGAGGTAGTTTTTAAAATTTGAGTCTATTTTTAAAACTTCAGCCTACTGATCAAGTGAAGGCATCAGGAAGTGTTTCTGTAAATGGTTGCATAGCATATATTGTAGAGTCTGTGGGCCATGCAGTCACTAATGCAACTATTCCACTCTGCTATAGTGCTAAGGCAACCATAAACAATATGTAAACAAAATGGGCATGATTGTATTTCAATAAAACTTTATTTACCAAAACTGGGGACAGAACCAATTTGGCTTATGGGATGTAGTTTCCTGACCCTTGAATATTGTAGTAGCATGGATGTTGTTGTGTTAAGTAATACTCTGTCTAATAAGAATAGCCCAAAGCTGCTTTATGACTTTAGCAGACAATTCTATTTTGTTCCAATATACCCATGCTTATTTTCTTTATTGAAAACAAAACCCATAATTTTTTAGATGGACATATGACTGCTCAGAATAGACGGCCCCTCATCCACAACCCCTTGCAACAAGCTGTTTCCATATGACAAGTTCTGGCCAATGAGAAATAAGTAAATGTTAACATGCACATCTTCTAGGAATTACCTATAAAAGAAGATAATCTCCTCTTTCTTGTGGGTTAATATATGGATGGACTGTCTGGAGTTCCAGCAGTTACCTTGGACCATGTCACCTATAGAATAAAACCACACATAATATAGCAGAGAGATCAAAGAAAACTAAGCTCTTCAACATAGGGCACCAAGATATCCTCGATCTAGACTTCTTTTATATGAAAGAGAAATAAGCCTCTATTTTTATTAGCTTGCTACTAGTTGGGTTTTCAATCACACTCAGCCTAATCTAATCTTTCCTGATGCAATGACCGGGTATCAAGTACATCACTCAGTTGCACTTGTTCCAAAATATCGGGAAATGCCAGGATGAGAAGGGGCTGGGACCTCAGAAAATGGCATGGAACTTGACATTGTAAAACCTGAATCTGCCACTGAATGTGTGATCCTGGATAAGCTGCTTCAACATCACTGCTAGTTTCCTCACTAATAAGATAGGGTTAGCTCCAGCTAATTTGCAGGTGTACTATGAAAGAAAAATGAAATAAAATATGTGAAGGTGAGAGACAATTATTTACTCCAATATTGGTAGAATATATGTGTATTTAAATATGTATATAAATGTGTCTGTAACTACATAATTTTTATGATAATAGATATAAATATATATGTATGTATATATACATATAGAAGGACAGAAACAACACTGATGTATTAACATTAGTTACCTTGGCAGGGTAAGAGTGAATATAGAATGAAGGGAGATTTTTAATTAGACCTTTATATAGCTATGTATTTATTACAATAAATTTACTTACAAATCAAAATAACGAATGTAAATAAGCTATATATTCTTACATATAATACATAACATATAATGTAAATATATATAAATGTAGCTTAGCATAACATCATACAAATTTGAGGCTCATGTTTCTTGAAGCTGGATATGAAAAACAATAAGAACCATCAGTTTTGGAAATAATTATTTTTTTGATCATAAGTGGAGGAAAGAATGTAGAAGGAGGAAAATTTTAGAGAACTTGACCAAGGAGCACTCTTACAAATAAGGCTGATCTGAATATATTCCAACCATGCTGTAAGATTTAACGATTTTCTGAAGGTGCAAAATATCTTTTAGCTCTCTGTACATTGACCTATACTGTTTTGTTTTAACCTGTGCTATTTCTTGCTTAAAAATCTTTTGCGTATCTGTTAACTCAAACTCCTTTTGCTTTTCAAAGCTTTTTTCAGCTCTCCCAAGCAGAATACATTTCTTCTTGAATATATATTTATATAGTCTTAGAGGCTCCATCTTACTTTGGAATAAAGTAGTATTTTTAGTTTAATGGGGATACCATGGAAGGTCATAAGAAGACAAAGAACAATGAGTCTACTTTAACAGGATCCCACTAACTTCTCTGTGGAGAACAGATATAATGGGGCAAGGTCAAAAGCATAGAATCAGGGGAATTGCAATTTCTCTGGTGAGGGGTGGTGGTGACTTGGGTGATGGTGATGGTGAGACGTGGTCTGATGATGGATATATTTTAAAGACAACTGGAAATTAATATGCCTAATTATACACTATAAATATATAAATATATCCTCCATACACGATAAACATATTTGTTTTACCATCTCATCATTATTTATTTATATACTTTTATTCCAAAGTAAGATGGGGCCTCTAAGACATTTTCTGTTTACCATTCATTCATTCAAAACATTTTTGTGAGTGCCTCCCACACCTCAGGCACTGTTTCACATTCAGGGGTTATCATAGTATACAAATAGACAAGCATCCTCTTTTCATGAAGCTTACATTTCACTAGGGGAGACAAAAATACCGATAAAAAGTAAAACACATAAAAAAAGTCAGATGGTGATAAGGACGAAAAGAAGGATCATTATATGGGAAGTGGGCAAGGAGGTGCTTTTTAGATAGAATATTCAGAAAAGACATCTCTGGTGAGATGTTACTTGCCCAGGGAGCTCAGTAAACAAAAGTGTGGGCTTTATGGGGGAGAAAAAACCTTGATGCAGGAGCATATGGTCAGGCTAAAATAACTGCAAGTAAGTTGAAAAGACTACAGTGAATGTGGCGAGAAGTCATTGCACGTGAATTCAGAGGACGAGAATCGAGATTGTTCAGGGACTGCTAGGTCATGGTAAGGATTTTGCCTTATTTTTAGTTTAATGGGAATACTATGGCGGGTCATAAGAAGACAAAGAACAACCAGTCGACTTTAACAGGATCCCAATGACTTCCCTGTGGAGAATAGACATAAAGTGGCAAGGTCAAAAACATAGAATCAGGGAGATTGCAATTGCTCTAGTGAGGGGTGATGGTGAGTTGGGTGACGTTGATGGTGAGACGTGGTCTGATGATGGGTGTATTTTAAAGACAACTAGAAATTAATATATTCAATTATAGGAAAATATTTAATATATTATTGTGGGAATAATTAATTATTTTAATAAATGATTAAAAATTAGAGCCAGAGAGTCTTATCATTTAAGGGATGATTAAATAATAATTCAGTTCCTAAATGAGGACTCATCAAAGAAGTAAAAAGGATGTTGTGTGTTCCTTGGATTCTTGTTTAAAAGTTACAATTTCTTTTTTTTAGAAAACTGAAGTTTATAGTGTCAAGAGCAAAGGCTTTAAAAAGCAGGACTGGGGAAGACTTTATGCTATATTTCTAAGTTTTAAAACAATAGTGAATTATGATACTGAGAGTATGACTCAGGTGATTTAGAAGTTAGTGATGATGTAAAGAAAGCAAGATCATTTTTACTTAATACAACTGAAAACATAGCTTTTATTAACAAGAAACAAACTCATCAAAAAATTTACAGAATCTTGATATCTGTGATGCTAGAGAGAAAAATATTCTGAGTATTTGTACACTCTTTTAGATGATATAATATATCTTTGAATAACACATGAATATGTTAATACTATGTAAATGATGTTTTACTGGCTTTCTGGTTAAAAAGGGTAATGCAGCTACATTTGATCATGATGGGCTATTTTGTTAGTAGGATTTTTAAGTTTCTGTGAATCATTTTAAGAGATTACATAAAAGAAAAATATGAAAGCTGTACAAATGATCAAAATCTCACATTATTCTTAGAGAAAAGGAGTACTGGTCTAAATAGAAAACTTTCAGAAATATGTTTTCTAAATTACTGCCAAATACTATCCTTTACATAATTTTTAAGTCTGTAATGCACAGGCAGTCAGATTCTGGATCATGATGATTGTTTAGAAACCAGAATTGTTCTGAAAAATCGTATTTGAATGCCATTTTAGGGAGTGATCCTCTCTCTCCCCACACAAACCTGCATGGTCTTGTTTAAAAGGAATTTCTGCTTCTTTTAGAATAATGTAACAAATAACTTGGAGCCTCCTCTGTGCCTCCACAAGCACTCTTCTCCAAAGGAAGGTAGTGACATGGGATAGTGAGACTGAGAAAAGTGTAATGCACAGAGCCTGGGCTTTCTTCCTGCCCTCTGCACACACTTTTCTCTCTTCCTCATAACAAAATTCCTGGGTGATGATCTGTATATTGGTCATTACTATGGGGAAGGTTGAGTGGCAAGAAGTCCATTTGATCATGTTTCCAAGCCATGGCCTCTACTCAAACACCACTACTGTTAATCTCCATCTATTTGATACCTGAGATTATCTCTCAATTGGCTCAGTTCTCAAGGTGGGTATGAGGGTTAGTTTTATGTGTCAACTGGGCTGGGCCTCAGTGCCCAGATATGTGGTCACACAATATACTGATGTTTCCATGAGGGTGTTTTCAGATAAGATTGACATTTAAATCTGTGGATTTTGAGTAAAGCAGGTTATTCTCTATAAAGTGGATGAACCTCTTGCAATCCATTGAAGGCCTGAATAGAAAAAAGACTGACCCCCCTGAGCAAGAAGGAATTCTGCAGCAGATGGCCTTCAGATTTAAAAGGAAACAGTGGGTCTTCCCTCTGTCTCTAACTTGCCAGGCCACCCTGCAGATTTTGGGCTTGCCAGCCCCCATGATTGATGAGCCAATTTTACATAGCATATGTGTGTGTGTGTGTGTGTGTGTGTGTGAATACATATGTATGTATATGTATAGTATGAATGTATATAAATGTATATATACATATGAATTCACATACACATATGTATATGGACACAGAGAGAGAAATTTATTGATTCTTATTCTCCAGAGAACACTAACACAGGGTTACTCAGGGATAGAGGGACTTAAATTAATTATTCCTCCAATCAGAGTAGACAATATTTTCAAAGTATCAATAGAAGAATCACTTGCTTGTATTATAAACCTAAGCAACAAATCTAAAGTCTTCTACATGGTACCAACATGTCTGAGATCAAAGATATTCTTAAGGGACCATATGCCTTTATTTCAAAAACACATTAAGTAGTCTTTGCACAAAACCATGTTATTGTGATAAAGTGATTCAGCTAGATCATGAGGCTAAAAATCATAAGTCCAGATTAGATATAATGTTCAGCCACTGCAGCAAGTAGGGTGGACATCTCAGGTTTCCCCAAACCCTATTTTGATTAACACATGTCATAAATGTTGTAAATGACTCAAGAGTTACATTTTAGATCAACGTAAAAAGACTTTAATGGATCTACCAAATGGTGATTAGTGAAAGGAGGACATATGGGAAAAAATCTAAAAAATGTGTCTGGTAGAAAGGGGGAATGAAAGAAAGGGAAATAGCCCTGATTCCATTACCCATTGCTGTTCAAGTAAACACCCCAAAACTTAGTGTCTTTAAACAAACAAACAAAAAACTATTTTATTTGCTTACAGTTCCCAATTTGGGCTAGGTTCTGCTGGATGGTTCTTCTGCTGGTCTTGCCAGTGGTTACTCGTGTGGCTTTATTCAGCTGATGGGTCAGTTAGGGGCTTGAATTGGCTGGGCCACTGAGTTTTTTGAGCTCATGTCTTTCTATAATATAGTTAGGATCTCTCTGTCTCTCTCTCTCCCTCTCTCTCTCTCTCTCTCTCTCTGTGTGTGTGTGTGTGTGTGTCTAGTGAGACACAGGGTGTCTCTATTAAGGTAATAGACTTTCTCACATGGTTGCTCGGGGCTTTCTAGACAACAAAAGCAGAAGCTACTAGACTTTTTTAAAGCTTAGTCCTGGAATTGGCACAGTGCATTTTCTGCTTCCCTCTATTGGTCAGGGAGGCTGCCCATATTCAAGAGGAGGGCACTACACAAGGAAGGGCATGATTACCAGGAGGCATGGTTTATTAGAAGTCACTTACATAACAGACTGCCACAAACCCTAAATCATTTATACCTAAAAACCTTAGTAATTGATTTGGGTGTAGATAAGCCTATGCTTTAAGTAGATTTAAATGTTGCTAAATTAAATTTAATATTATAAATGAATAGAGACTTTTCTAGGAGCCTTGATATTATTTGACACTATAAAATGCAGGAATGGTGCAAAGCGCTTTATATTATGTATTTTTCCTTAGTTCTTTTTATTATTTGTTTGTTTGAGACAGGGTCTCACTCTGTCACTCAGGCTAGAGTGCAGTGGCAGGATCTTGGTTCATTGCAGGCTTGACCTCCTGGGCTCAAGCAGTCCTCCCATGTTAGCCTCCCAAGTAGCAGGGACTGAAGCTGCACACCACCACACCCAGCTAATTAAAAAAATTTTTGGAGACAGAGCCTCACTATGTTGCCCAGAATGGTCTCAAACCTCTGGCTTCAAGCAATCCTCCTGCCTTGGCCTTCCAAAGTGCTAGGATTTCAGGAATGGGGCACCACATCCAGCCTCCTATTTTCTTTAGTTCTTATATCACCTATTGATAGGTGTTCAAATATTAGCCCCATTTACAGATGAGGAATTGGTTCAATAATGCTGAAAACTTGTTCAAGGTCACATAACAGAGCCCATATTCAAACTAAACCAGTTTTACTCCAAAGCAAGCCTTTTAACTCAGCTCCTCTAACTGTAATAGTCTTAAAAATCTGGTTTCCAAAATTTTAAGGGTCTACTACCATGAAGTCAAATGATTCTCTTTTCTAAGGCTGATTGAACACCTTTCCACTGTAGCCTAATACAAGAAAGATGAGGATCCTGAATTAAACTCCACAGCTGTGTTTACATTTCATAGAAAGTTGTTTCCTAGGTAAAAAGGCATGCATTAGTAAATATCTCACCACCTACTGCAGTGACCTCTCTAAGACTCTAATAAGAAAGAAGCCTGCCCATATTAATCACTTTTAAAAGGAACCTGTTTCTGGACCATTATATGGAAGTATATTCTCATGTATTACACTCTTCAAATTCTTCTTGAGGCAAAGGGAATGTATCTCAGCTAACTTTGGACTCTTCATAATATGAATCATAGTCAGGTGTAATATTTTATGTATCTATACTAATGGTGATAAGCTCTGTGGAGTCAGAGAATGTGTTATACTCCGTGGATCCTCCAACTTTGAACACCGTATGAGAACCAAGCAAGAGCTCAATGAACATTTGTTGAATTAATGTTTGATGGTGACAAAAATAGCTACATATTTTTCTATCTGTGTTAGCAAGCAGTGCCACTCAGGATCATTTCCCTCATTCTAAATGATCGATTCTGCCACCCGAGCAGAAACACAATGAGCTGATGCAGATGAATTTAAGAAGCCTTTGAGGACCTCTCTGCCATGGAATGTTGCCTGATAGAATCCAATGCTGCATGCTGTCAGATATGAATTATTCATTGACACTTCACTCCTACATCATTATACCTTTCATTCTGCTGTGTCTGCACAGATAGGATTGATTCACACATCATACCCGGTAACATTTATAATCAGAAAGACTAGAAACATTTTCACAGAGAAGAAAACATGTAAGAATACACTTAGGATAATCACACTAGTAATTGGTTCTTCAGCTTCCACCTAAGCGAGAGATGTGCTGGAAGAAAAAAAAATGTGTTGCTTTTTGTCAAAATAGTCATTGTTTAAACAGTAATTCCCAAATAGAAACACCTACTTTCACACAGGCCTAGGAAATATGAATCATTTTGTGAAATCTGACACCATATGTTCTAAAATAGGGTACTTTGCTGGCAATGATTGCAAAGCACTGGCTTGGAAAATCTACACATAGGATCATTCCAACCATGGAAATGTATGAATCAAGAACACTGTTCTGAATTAATTATCATTGTGTGTATGTTTGTATGTGTGTGAGAGTGTCTGTGTGTCTGTGTGTTGTTTGTATTTTTCATGGGAAATAAACTCTTGATTAAGCATTAGATACACACCCACCCGCCTCCCCACAAACACACACACACACGCACACACATATTCTTATACAAAACAAAGGAGCAGAAATAAAATCAGAACCAATCCTGGATTTAAAGAAAATGTGATAGACCCATTCCACTTCTTCCTTTAATTTCCGTTCTGTTTATTCAAATAACTGTTCATTGAGGAACTGCTTTGTGCCATATAGATTGTGAGGTACTGGAAGTAGAGTGATGAGCAGGATAGATAGGGTGCTTGCTCCATGAAGCTCAGTCTTATAACCACAGCATGTATTTAACCTAGTATATCTCCTTAAAGTTTATTTTCATTGTGTCCTAGGAAGTTTTACAATCTTTCACATAATAAGTGCAAGGTAAACTACATTTAATGAATAAAATTCATAAAATTTACTGCTATAGAAATAATTTCAGTTCATAAATTTCAGATATTACAAGTTTGTAAATACTGATCAGAACATGATTATTTATGCTACTGGCCAATGTGTCTGATGAACACAGAGATTCCAATAAAGATGAAAATGTAAGAATTCAAGGTGGTGAAATAGAGCAACAATGATAAAAATATATTAATGATATTTATTTGAAGCTAAATCACAAACAAAGGTCAGCATAATCATTTAGTTGGGAGGGGATATTTTAAAACACAAGCAGAAAAGCAACATTCCACCTTATCTATATGGACATTTAAAAAATGCTTATGGTGAAAATCTGCTCATTTAAGGTGTGTACTGTAGCATTCTATTACTACCATTTATTATAAAAGATAAAAATATTGGATACTGAAGCAGTTTCAGTAGATTTTGCTGAAACACATAATAGAGCTAGAGACAAATGTTTTGTGCCCAACCTTTATAAATAAGGAGTGAGAAAAGGCAGAAATGTTTGAGCAGCCCATTTGGTACTGTCTGGTTGGGCTCTTCTTTACTTCTGTAGCTTTGACTCCCACCATTCCCACCCTTCAGTCCCACTGGCTTCCTTCAGTCCCCCAAATGCTCTCTGCTCTCACCCACTAAAGAACTTTTGCATATGCTATGTCTTCTGGCAGAAATATTCTACCTACCCCCTGTATTAGTCCATTCTCACATTGCTATAAAGAACTACCTGAGATTGGGTAATTTATAAAGAAAAAAGGCTTAGTTGACTCATGGTTCAACAGAAAGCATGGCTGGGGAAGCCTCAGGAAACTTTCAATCATGGCAGAAGGCAAAGGGGAAGCAGGAACATCTTACATGGCCAGAAGAGAAGGAGGAGAGGGAAGGGGAAGGTGCTACACACTTTTAAACAACCAGATCTCATAAGAACTTGCTATGATAGGAAGATCAAGGGTTTGGAAATCAGCCCCCATGATCAAAACACCACCCACCAGACCCCTCCTCCAACACTGGAGATAACAGTTCAGCATGAGATTTGGGCAGGGACACAAATAAAAACGTACCATTCTGCCCCCAGCCCCTCCAACATCTCATGTCCTTCATGATTGCAAAATACAATCATCCCATCCCAACAGTTCCCCAAAGTCTTAAATCATTTCAGCATTACCTCAAAAATCTACAGTCCAAAATCTCATCTGAGACAAGGTAAGTCCCTTTCACCTATGAGCCTGTAAAGTGAAAAGCAAGTTAGTTACTTCCAAGATACAATGGTGGGTACAGGCATTGGGTATACACACACATTCCAAATGAGAGAAATCAGCCAAAACAAAACAGCTACAGGCCTCACGCAACTCCAAAACCCAGCAAGGGAGTGGTTAAATCTTAAAGGTCGAAAATAATCTCCTTTGACTCCATGTCTCACATCCAGGCCACACTGATGCATGGGGTGGGCTTTCATGGCCTTGGGCATCTCCACCCCTATGGATCTGCAGGGTACAGCCCCCTCAGCTGCTTTCCTGGACTGGCATTGAGTGCCTGTGGCTTTTCCAGGTGCATAATGCAAGCTGTCAGTGGATCTACCATTCTGAGGTCTGGAGGACAGTGGCCCTCTTCTCATAGCTCCACTAGGTAGTGCCCTGGTGGGCACTCTGTGTAGGGGCTGCAATCCCACATTTTTCCTCTACATTGCCCTAGTAGAAGTTCTCCATGAGGGCTCTGTCACTGTAGCAGACTTCTGCCTAGACATCCAGGCATTTCCATACACCCTCTGAAATCTAGGCAGAGACTCTCAAGTCTCAACTCTTGCCCTCTGCACACCCACAGGCTTAACATCACATGGAAGCCATCAAGTCTTATGGGTTGTACCCTCTGGAGCAGTAGCCTGAGATGTATCTGGGGTCCTTTTAGCCATGGCTGGAGCTGGAGCTGCTGGGATGCAGGGAACAGCATCGTAAGGTTTTACAGGACAGTAGGGCCCTGGGCCCAGCCTGCAAAACCATTCTTCTCTCCTAGCCCTCTGGGTTTGTGACAGGAGGAGTTGCTTCCTTCAAGGCATTTTTTCCCATTGTCTTGGCCATTAACATTTGACTTCTTTTTACTTATGCAAATTTCTGCAACTCACCTGAATTCCTCCCCAGAAAATGGGTTTTTCTTTTCTACCACATGGCTGGGCTACAAATTTTCCACTTTTATTCTCTGCTTCCCTTTAAAATATAAGTTCCAGTTCTAGATCACTTATTTGCTCACAAAGATAAGCATAGGTTGCTAGAAGCAGCCAGGTCACTTCTTGAACATTTTACTGCTTAGAAATTTCTTCTGCCAGATATCCTGAATCATCACTCTGTGGTTCAAATTTCCATAGATCTCTAGGGTAGGAGCACAATGCCTCCAACCTCTTTGCTAATGCATAAGAAAAGTGACCTTTGCTTTACTTCCCAATAAGTTCCTCATCTCCATCTAAGACCTTTTCAGCCTAGACTTCGTTGATGATATTACTAACAGCATTTTGGTCACAATAATTCAACAAGTCTCTAGGAAGTTCCAAACTTTCCCTCATATTCCTGTTTTCTTTTAAGTCATCCACACTTTTCCAACCTCTGCCCATTAACCAGTTCCAAAGTCACCTCCACATTTTTGGGTATCTTTATAGGAATGCCCCACTCCCAGTACCAATTTTCTGTATTAGTCAGTTATCTCATTGCTATAAAGAACCACCTGAGACTGGGTAACTTATAACGAAAAGAGGTTTAACTGACTCACAGTTTTGCATGCTGTAAAGGAAGCATAGCTAGAGAGGCCTCAGGAACTTTACAATTGTAGTAGAAGGTAAAGGGGAAGCAGCTCATCTTACATGGCTGGAGAAGGAGGAAAAGAGATGGAGGGTAGGTGCTACACATTTATAAACAACCAGATCTCATGAGAACTCACTCACTATCATCAGAACAGCAAAGGGGAAGTCTACCTCCATGATCCAATCACCTCCCACCAGGCCCTTCCTTCAACATGAGATTTGAGCTGGAACACAAATCCAAACCATATCACCCCCTACACATACACACACCACACACACACTCTTTCAACCAGGTGGCTCCCAGGCATCCTTCAGATTTCACAGCACACACCACTCCCCTTGGAAACCATTTCTTAACTGCCATGATTATGGAGAATCTCCATGCTTTCACAGCGCCATGAACTTCTCCATGGCATTTATGGCAGCCCTGATTTGAACATATACATAACACATACATAAATACAATTTTACGTATAAAATTAATTTCAAGTAAAGTGCTTTATATAATTGTATACAAATATATAAGTATTTTGCATTACAAAGGGTTTACTGCAAACCTATCACATAGTAGATTCTTAATGTAGGTTTACTGAAGAAACAAGTGAATGAGTTGAAAGGGAGATACATTAGGGAAATCAGATAGTATTATTCTAAATTTTGAGGACCAAGTATTTTTGCACTTTTAGTATTTTTTTAGAACAATAATTTGATCATTTTTACTACCCTGGGTTGCAAATACATTAATTTCTCCCAAAATAGAATTAGGAACTTGGAAGGAAATTTATTTTTTGAAAGCTATTAAACAGAAGTGGCAATATTCTTATATATATAAAAAATATATATTTATATATTACATATATATTATATATGTAAAATGATGGTTATTGAGATAATAGAAAAGATTATTCTTCTGCACTATAACCAATTACCACTACTAACCATCAATGAAAATATACTAGAGAAACCGATGGATCTGCTTCCTTCACTCCCACTTTGTTCTTCAATCCTTGGTCATTCTGTTTACTTGGACTTCACTTCCTACTTGGCTGTCTAAGAGTGATAAAGAGCATGGGCCTGGAATTCTGGCAGAGCTGGGTTCAAATCATGGCTCCGTCAGCATACTCTACCCCCAAACTTCTTCACCTCTCAGGTTTCTAATATATAACATAAGAATAAAAATTATACATCATAGTTCTTGTGTTTAATGAGTTAACATATATAAATTGCTTGGCACATTTCTGGCATTAGTATTAATATTAATTATTAATATTAATTAATAGTCATCAATATTAATGATTTTATTCAATATTAATATCGAATATTATTTTATTTATTCAATATTAATTAATATTAAATATTATTTTATTTATTCAATATTAATTAATATTAAATATTATTTTATTTATTCAATATTAATTAATATTAAATATTATTTTATTTATTCAATATTGATTAATATTAATTAATTATTAGTACTGGAGGGTTTTTTGTATCATTATTATTCTCACCCTTGTCTTAATTTCTCTTTCTCTGGTCTTTAGCATAGGTTTGGCTCTTCTGATTTTCACACTCAGTCTTCCTGTGGGCATAGGGTTTCTACTATGCTCTTTCTGATCACGAATGCTCCAGGTAGCAATCCACACATGCTAATGTCCTGTTTAGGCTTCTTCTGGACCACACTTAACTCAATATTATTTTTCTTTCTTGATTTGATTCACTTGCAACTCTACTGTGTTTGTATTTTGTGTACTTTTGTAAGCCTCCTTAAATCTTTCTGAAATTTCATGGGGACTTACCCACCCTACTAGCCTGCAGCACCCAGCAGCATCCCCTAGCATTAATCTGCTCACTTAGTCCTCCTGCTGGTGGCTAGATCCTCTGCCTGGGGCAGGTCAGAAAAGTGGGAAATGGCAGAATTTTTTGAGAGGCGTGGCCCCAGGAGCACTATCTCTGGGTTAAAGTTCTAACATAACAGGTCTTGTTTCTTTGTCTCTGGTCTTTTTTCTTTGTTTCTCACATGCTTTTATATTGCTCTGAGACTGTTCATCAAATCCACTCATCAAAACTTTGTGGAAAACACAATTGTTTCAAGAGTTTGCTAGAGCCTCTGAATCCCACAATCCCATAATGCACATCTCCAAACAACTGATCATTTGTTGAGGACAATTTAGGGTATTAAAACAGTCATTGTGCAGGGAGGAATTTTGGGGCTTCAAACCTCTCGGGATCTTTAAGGCCATATTTTATATCCTATAAATCCATCTGGTCCTGGGCCCTAAACACAGATAATATATACTTTTGCCCTTTTGTTTGCTGAAGAAGCCATATTTCAGAATAACCCAATGGGCAATAATGATTATTTCCTCTATCTTTTTTAACTTATTAACTCATTTTGTCATTGCTTTATAAAAGCTAAGTCCAGAGTTAGCAATTGCTTGGTGATTTTGGTACAGTCTGATTAGATAATTCTGGCTTAAAGTAACCTGTTCCTCAACAGTCGGTTTGTTTTCCCCAACCATGCAAATATTCATTCCTTTCTGACTTGATAGCAATAGACACACTTTGGTGAAAGAAAGCTGTGGGAGAAGCTGTTCCTTGGAAAGCAATAGCAGGCTGCACTCTTCACCAAGCCTGGCAGGCTGCTGCCCACTATTCTATTACAAGCACATTCATTTCAGTCGGTCAGTGCACTGTCCTTTGTAAACTAAAGAGTATAATTTCTTAGATATAAAAAGAAGGCAGAAATCAACCAGCAGGAAATTGAACTGAGGCACTGGGAAATTTAAGAGAAAATTGTATTATTTCTTTCTGTTTTAATACAATGGAAAAACCAATCATAAGAAATAACATTCTCTTGGGGCCAAGTAGGGAAAGGACAGCTATGTAAAAGTACTAAGTCAGATGATCAGTCTCTAGAAATGCTTATGACACACAGAGACAGACACACATCCCCTGGCTTATTTGCAGATGTTAATTTTAGGTTATTTTTATGCAGTACAGCTCCTTTTATTTCCTAACCAATTTACTCAACTCTGGGAAAAGTCCCTATGTAGAGTGGAACAATTATTAGGATAATTATAGTAAAACGTATACTAAATAAATTTTCTGCTAGGCAGATTAAAAATAAGATCCACTCTGATTTGCTATTGTTGCATGTGAATTATGAGTTTATAAACATGGAATTTTGGTATTTTGATAAGTATATATTTAATAGATAAATAATGCATACATATACATGTGTAATGTTGCATATATATATTTACACAGACACTATCATAAGCCCACAAATCTCTCATCATGAGAAATCAGACCAATATTATGTTAAATTCTAATGTGTCCGTACCTCTTTTAATGCTAAAAAAAGTAATTTTATTGATAGTGTAGAAGTATAAAGCTTAGTTGTCTTCTTTCAAAATTCTCTTCTATTAAAATGTGGGCTGAGAGGAAAGAAGAAGCCACCTACATTTTGTCTCTAGGAGCCAAGAAAATTATGCTTTAGATATTGCCCATAGTTTTAGAGATAAAGTCCAACTCTCACCTTAGGCATAAAGTCCTTCATGATCTAGCACCTGCTTTTTCTCTAGCTGCTTTGGCACATGGGACCCTTCACCGTAAGTACAACCTGATGCCGTCTTCAAAATCTGAAATGCTATTTCATACCCTTTTCACATGCTTTTCTGAGTGGGATGTAATCGTTTTTTGGACAGCTAAGCTAAAATTGTAATTCAAAATTAATCTCTTCTGGTTTTCACATCCCTTATATTTTCTGCTATCTCTCTCTCCTACAAGGAGAGTTCTTAGAGTTCAGGAACTTCATCTGCAATGATCTTGTATTTCCTGACACCATTTTGGCACAGAGGGAAGTCTCTACAAGTGTTTATTGAGTAAAAGAATAAATGACTGATTGACAACGAACTTCCTCATTTCTCTTCCGAAAGCCTTTAGCAGCATCTGATGCTTGTTAACATAGATATGTCCAAGGAGGAACAACTTCTGGTTATTTATAACTCATTGTGAATACAATAAATATGTGATTACACTGAGTTAGAGTCACAGGAGGCAGGACTACGAGAGCACTGAGAAACTGAAGAATAGGAGGGCTAGGCAACCACCAATGGCAGGAAATAACAGCAAGGAGAGGTCTGGGAAACAAAGACAATTTTCCTACAGAAGACTACTTTTTGCTAGAGTCAGCCAAGCTTATGAGCATATAGTTCATATTTAAATCTAAATATTTTAGAATGTATGAAGAATAAACCAGAAGAAAACACATTTGTTTATAAATATATCAAACTTAAAAGCAGACCCACTGTGATCATAAGATTTAGAATATAAAAAACTTACTGTTTAGCAAACAGTGCCACTGTTCCACATTTATGGTACTTGGGTAAAAACACACAATAGTCTTATACAGTGTGGCTTCCAAAGCCCCGAGTGTGGAGAAGCCCCCAGTATTCTATATTTTGCCCCAAGAAACTTTATACTTCTGGGCAAACTAAAATCCACCTTCCAGTATTCTAAGTAGAAAGGCAAATTTCATAATTTTGGAAAGGGAATAGGTTTGATTATATACTAAGATTCTGGAGAGGAAGATGGTTCAAAAAGTTAGAAGTGAAATTTTATCTATGTGTTTCTAAATGATTTCAATAAAGGAGAAAAGAGGAAACTTCTTAAATTAATAAGCAGGTTTGCAATAGACCCATTCAAAGAATTTCTGCATTAAAAGCTCATTGGGTCCATAATAGGATAAAAGGAATCAGCCCTTGATTCAATGGTGAATATAGTATCATAGAAGCCCATAGGAGGAGTGCTGGAAGTCAAAGTTCTAACCAACTGGGGGCTGCAGAAACTGAATTGGACAACCAAGAGGATAGTTTTGTCTTTTAAAGTATGAAGAGCACCAAAGCTCTCCAAAGAACTTCAATGAAGAAGGATATATCACAGAAAAAAAAAAAAAAAAAAAAAAGATTCCTCATTGGCCATTTAGCTTCCATCTTGTTTGTACTGAAAAAAACTCAAAAGGTGAAACAGCTATTAGTAAGTGGAAACTGAAATCCATGATGGATTAGGAAGTTGTAAGTGACTCCCTGCCCCTACTCTTCTGCTGCTCTCCAGGAGTTCCGGCTCCTAGTTTAACTGGGTTGAACTCCAAGACATTGCCTGCCTGCAAGACTTTAGAAACAGCAGAACTAGTAGGTCTAAGAGAAATCACAGCAAATAATAGAAGACTGGTGAAGGGCAAATCACTATCTAGTTTTCAGCAAAATAACGTGGATTTTACAAGCCAAAGCTCTGAGTTTGGTACTGATTACAGCAGAGACTCTAAAATTATTAAAGAATGTCCTGTAATCTCTTGTAATAAAATAACAGTTACAAAGATCTAGCATGGTTTGCCTGAAAAAAGAAAACATGAAAACAAGATTCATCACCTTCTTTGTCACAAGTTACTAACCCCACAGATCACAGAAATTTATTTGGTGGTGCTTAAATTGTATGAAGGAATTTGACGTACCTTTTCACTATTTGGTGGACAAGACAGAAAAAAAGGAATTTAGGCAAATTATTAAATGAAGTAAGCTACTATACTTGAGGACTACAAATTAATGTATAAATATCATACTATAAGGAATTCTTTTCTTTTTCTTTTTTCTTTTTTTTTTTTTTTTGAGACAGAGTCTCACTCTGTTGCTCAGGCCAGAGTGCAGTGGTGCATTCCTGGCTCACTAAAACCTCCACCTCCCGGGTTCAAGTAATTCTCCTGCCTCAGCCTTCCATGTAGCTGGGACTACAAGCATGTGCCACCATGCTCAGCTAATTTTTGTATTTTTAGTAGAGACAGGGTTTCATTATGTTGGCCAGGCTTGTCTCGAACTCCTGACCTCAAGTGATCCACCCTCCTTGGCTTCCCAAAGTGCTGGGATTACAGGCATGAGCCACCATGTCTGGCCAGGGAATTTCTAGTTGTAGTTTGAGTAAAGGCTTTGTCCATAAAGTTACTCAAAATATTTGTAAAACTAACAGATAACATGGGATAAAAGAATTAGAATATAAAATTTTCAATGATAATTGTGAGATCCTATTCTTGGATTAAAAAATATAAGACAGTTACAAAAGGGAAAAAGTGAGACTTGGTACATGTGTATGACTTAGGGATTTGAGTTGATAGTAAATTTAGGCAGAATCACTAGTGAGATGTTACAGGGACAAATGCAAAAATCCTACTCTAATATACAGAAAGTGATAGTCCACTTATTTGTTCAGACCATATCTGGAGTAAGACAATACTTTGTGGGTTTTGTAGTTCTAGAAGAATTTAGGGTAAATTTGTGAGAAAGGCAACAAAGATAGAACTCATTCTGATATCTTATAAGGAATAGTGGATGAAATTGGGAATATCTGGTATCAAGAACACTAATCTCGCTGGTGGTGGAGAAGGTTATAGTTGACCTCAGTAGTGTGAAAGGTTTTTATGTGGAAGGAAGGTAGACTATTCTACACAGTTTCAAGGGCTTGAAAGAAGACAAATTGGTGGAAACTTGAAGAAGACAGATTCTGACATTATCAAGAAGTATTTTAATGGTCAGTGATGCTCAAGTATGGACTTCCTTTTCCTTGAAGTTGGGGATGGACTTCCAGATGGTGTGGAGTGGGAATTGAAAAATAGGAATATAATGTTGCACTTGATGAGTCAATGTCCTTTTTAAGCCTTGAAATTAGATGATTTTGTAATTTGGGGAAAATGTTTTCATCCCTGTCTTATTTTTTATTTTAACTCACAGTTTTGAAAAATAAGAAAAAAAATAAGATTGGAATATATGCCTCACCAGCAATACAAACATGATTTTAGGAAAGGGGATCTGAAGTCTCAAAGTGTTCAGGAATATTAAAACTTTGGTCTTGAAGATTGTTCTAAAAATCACCATTTGCCATTTCATATTTCTAGCAATGCATCAGAAAGGACAATTTAAGTTTCGTAGTCTATAAATAGCATTGTCTTCCATATTTTTTTTACACATAATTTTTGAGAATCTTTGAAATCAAGGGGAGGATGAGGTGCAACTGTAGCAATTTATCCCACTGGAATCCCTGAAATACCCTTTCTAAGAGGGTGCCTATTGCAGGCTTGAGAAATCAATACCTAACCTATAGAAACAATTATTTCAAAACAGCCTTTCAGAAGGTGGATCAAGTTTGACAAAGGGCTAAAAGTGGTGAGACAATGGTTTCCTGCAAAATAAATTCAGTAATTGTTTTGGCTCATAATATTTTTTTACACTGTGTCTGAACAATTAATGACATTTTCTGGTAGTCTCTTGCTGAAATATCAACATAACTCTCAAAGC
The DNA here is from genome assembly GCF_028885655.2 of Pongo abelii. Classification (NCBI taxonomy): domain Eukaryota; kingdom Metazoa; phylum Chordata; class Mammalia; order Primates; family Hominidae; genus Pongo; species Pongo abelii. The sequence goes on from NC_072007.2 coordinate 40,049,507, forward strand.
AGAACAAGAAAGCTTAAGGCTGAATCCAAAAATAATACACTATAGAAAATAGCAACCAAACCCACCTACCTGATAGACACAATTTTACAAAATACACACAACAGCTGGAAAAAAAAAACATAAACATGGAGCCAAAACACGGAGATTTGGCTTGAAAAATAAATGGAAATTAGACATGGCTTAGCAACTGGATGATTACAATGGTTGACTGAACTTAACTTTACACTGGATGGTTTGGCATTGTTTAACCATCTAGAAAAACCATATGTAATATTTAGCTTTTCTTATTTTAAAAATTTACTTATACTAGCAAATAAGGAAGCTATATTAAACACATTTTAATTTTTATGAAATTGTATAGTGTACACACTACCATAAATTGGACAGTGAGTAATATTTAAGTTGATGATGATAGCTATAGTAACTTTCCCATTGTCAATAGAAAATCAATATGCCTTTATTGAATTCAGCAAAAATAAGCCAAGTTAAGCAACTGAATGCTTCTAAATTTGTAAAGTCTGCATCAAAATTGTCTAAGCTTGTCTATGGCTTCTTTCTGTTTGGCAAACACTGCAAATTTAGATCCCATGGCAGAGATTTTTGAACACTTCATAATTATTTTAGTCTCCATCTGAGGATGTCAGACTGCTTCTAATTTGAGAATAATACTTCTGATACATTCTAAGAAGTTAAGTAGTTATTCTTCCAATAGTGCTAATAAGTGTGATCTTCCCTATTCGCTCTTTTGCCTCATTTTCTTTGAAATTAGAATAATGATTCCATCTTTAGCCATGAGTTGATCCACATATAGTCAACACTCACAAAGGAACATAAATCGTTGAAAAGTTAAGCCAAAATATGTTATTGAATATATCTGACCTCTGACAAGTCAGGCTTCACTATATGCCACTCTCTATTGGAGACTCGTGTCATCATTATTGCAAAAGAATGGACAAGGTATATACTGTTTTTTGTTTACAGTTTTGACAAATTTCCTATTTCCTTTACAACTGCTTTCTCTCTTTGCCCCTCCCTCTTGGAAGCATTTTCCGGAAACAATGGTTTCTGTTTGCTTGCATCAGTTGCCTCATCTCAAATGCCTACCTTCACCCAGCTACAAAATAAGCAAACTCAAATCTCTATAAATACATTTGACTGTTTCTCAGGTGCAATTCTTCTTTGACTTAATTGTTGCCTCTGTCTTGTATGATCAAATGTTTATTTTTTTTCTGGGTGAATTATTATAGAATATTCAAAATCTCTAGATGATCCCTTTTTTCTATGTGCTTTGCCTCAGCAAACTCACTAGTGTGATCTGCCAAAAATACGTAATGCATTACAAAGCCAATTACAAATAATCTTGATAAATTCACTGTTTTGAATCACTCAGGCTATTGTTTGCTTTTTAAAGTGAATATTCAAAAGATTATGTATTTTTTTTTGGTTTGGGTTGATAGTTAGAAAAGACAGCCAGAAATGTAATATAGTTCATCTCCCCATTTCTGTTTATTTTCATAGTGATTTGCAACTGTATTGAGAATGGAAAATAAAACATTTGTTGCAAGAGGATGCTTATGTTCGTTCTTAGGAACATGGAGTGAAATTAGAAATGGAGAAATAAAAGGAAGCGAAGAAAAGATCTCTGTACTAGATGTGGGTCAGCACACTTCAAATTCTGAAAGCTTACTAGAAATTTTCAAAAGTTTTTGTCCTCATATTTTGGAGTTAATTTAAGATTGTTAACTTCAGACGAAAGAACATGCATTCAGTATTTGGCAGAGCAATATGTTCTTGGTACTTAGATTTTCAAATATCTTTTCTCAGGTAGGACAGTCAATTCCAATGGTGAAAATTCATTACTTCTTGTCATTCTAATCAACAAAAGAAAAGCAAAAATCAGGCAGTGATATCTCCAAACTATCTGGCAGACAAGTCGACATTAACTTTTTATCTCATTATTTTATCAAAAACTTTAGCTTTACAGTTTGCTACCTGGAGGAAATCTTAATATGTTGGCATTCAATACAGCATGAATGTTGATGATTTTTTGCACTCTGTGAAGAACATTTCCAGTAACACTCACAGTTTAATACCCCTATAGGCTTCCTTTCCAGAGATCATATGTTGCATTTAATGACTGATTGCAGAATAGTGTAGCGATAAGGTATATATAGTAAAGGATATTTGAGTATGTTTCCTATTATATATTTCTGACTCTACAATCCAATTATTTGTTTACCTTCTTTTTTTTCCATCTGTGTTCTCAGTCTGAACTCCCTAGCCTCATGAATGGTATATGTTCAGTAGGGCTTAAAAAATATCCACAGAACATGAGAATGATTCCATGGGCAGGTTCTTGTCAGTAGGCTCATGTTGTCAAAGTACCATATTTTAAAAACTTGGATTCGTGAATGATGGTTGCTAATGCCCTCCAGAGATCCCAGGTAATGACTGTTGCAGTGCAAGACAGTGACACATACCTAGAATTTGAATCAGGACCCCTGAGTTCAACCCAATTCTGTTCACATTGTAACTTGGCCTTTTGAGGACTTACAATGTTTGTTTGTTTGCTTTGGTTCATTTATTTTTGTTTTTAGTGTGTAATTTTCTCAAAAAGTAGAGCTAACATCTGATCTACAACGAAGAGCAAATGGATGTTTTGAGATATGAAACATCACACAGATACGACACTGCTGGTTGATGGCTACATAACTCCAACTGTGCCAATATTTTGAAATTTGTTGAAAGTAAGATTTTTTTTAAATGTAAAAGGCCTTATATATTTTTCTTAGGTGGAGGAGATGTGGATCTGATATTTTAAAGGATTTCTTATTTTAGAATTTTGGTTCCTGTTGAAAGCTTCAGCTGACAGTGGGGAGAGAGAAAACTCCATTTCTATAGAAAAAGAAAATCCCAGGAGAAGATAGATGCATTTTAACCTAGCAGAAATGGGCCTATAAATTAATTCATTTGTCAGGGTTGGGGAGGGGGACTAACTGAGGGAGATAATTTGGAACCAGCTCTCCTTCCTTCAGTAACTGGGTTCTGCTTTGCTGAAGATTTAAATTTACACACTCACTCCTTCTAGAGCGATGATTCTTCCTCTGGACTGGTTCAGTCCCCACAGACTCCTACTTGTAGGGCAGAAAGTTGGTGCTGTCACATCCAAGTTTTCACTCTGTGATAGTCAGTGCTCTGGGAGTAGAACTGATACAGGCAACTGTCATTTTCTGACAGGAGAGTGACAGCGTGAGTTGTACTCACACTCTCATTACGCCATTTGGAAAGGCACAATGTCTCCAGAGTATGCACTCAGTGGTTTATTGGTCTTAATTTGATGTTTGCTGTAATAGATATCTTTGTCATTGCATTTTTTTTCCTTTGGCTTAATTTTATTTTATTTCCTATGAATATGATTAAAAAAAAAAAAAACCTTTGCAGATATAGAGGCTTGATTTGTTTTACCTTTGAATGCAACATGTATATTCCTGCAGTTCTTAGACTGTCCAATCAGTGCTACCAAATATCTGATGTCAGCTAATACCTAGCAACACTAACACCTGAGGGTCAAAATTAAACTCTCAGCTGGGGTCTACATACGCCAGTAAAGAAAGGCCTCGAGTCCCAAGTTTTGACTGCCAATTTGTCTTATACTTCTCCTCTTCAATAAAGCTATTACATTTAATTTTAGGTGAATTAAGGAAAGAGATGCTGAAGTGAAACTACAGGAATTGTTGAAATGTAAGTAAATGTTTCTTCAAGGCAAGCTAATTAACTACTGCAAATCCCTTCTGCTTTAAGGAAAATATAATAAAAACATGAATATTAGACATATTATGGATTTTTACTGCAGATTTCAACTTTAGACTATATTCCTGGACTCCTCACTCTGTAAAACCATTCGATACCCTCACATACATTCTCACTTCATTTACTTTGCTACTTTTCTGTTTTGGCGAGTTATAGTACATCATTATTTTTACATCATTTAAGTTTATAGCATTTATATAAATACTTTTCATAGTTGATTGATCTTGGCTCTATTCTTTATTTACAAGTATTTTTTTTTCTTCTGGATATTCTTATCATGTAATTCTTCCAGGAAAATTTTGTTTTGTTCCAGAATACTTGTCTATACCAGAAGGGGAATTCAGGAGGGTATAACATTCTTTTTCTTGCTTTCAAAATTTATAACTGTCCACTGTCTTCAGATATGAGATGTGCAGGAAGAGAAATCAAAGGACATTTATATTATTCCTTACTGCATGCTCATGTGAGATATTTTCCTTATCTTTAAAATTAAACAACTTCACTAGAATATGTTTATGATGATTGCAATGTTAAAATTTTTCCAGAAACATAGGGTGCCTATCTAGAATGACTATTGGTTTATTTTAGGAAACACTTTTGTTTTTCCTTTATATTCTTGGAATTATTTTTTCTCCTTTATTTGTTGAGTTCTCTTTTTCAGGAATACTGATTAAGAAAAAAAATGCCAAACGTCTTTTACCATATTTATGGTAAAACACATTATTGCCATTTTACCAAAGCTATTACCATATTTATGGTCATTTGAAAATCCTCATTCTTTTGTATTTTGTTCTGTGAGCTATTTCAAGCCTGTCTGTCATGTTTCTGTGGTTTTTATTTCCGTTAATTCTGCATTGGTTACTCAAATGTGGCTTTCTTTCTCTCAAATGTTTGTTACTCTCATTTCTTTGTTAATTATATTAACTCCCTTCCTTGTTTTTTTCTTATTTCTCATTTTCATGTCTTTATCATTGACATCATCCCTGCTTCTTCCTTCAGGAGACCATCTTGTCTACAATTTATTTGAGAAAATAAAGTTATTTGTCTAACGCAATTTTTAGTTTCCACTTGGAGTACTTGTTCTCATTTGCTTTTTGTTTATTTTTCTTTTTCCCTTTAAATTTCCTGGCACTATCTACACCTATGTTCCAAATTGGATCCTTTGAGATTATTTTTCATTTTTCTATGGAATTAGTAGTTTGTTGAAGAATTGGGTGTGGAGGGGAAGCAAAGTAGGAAGTGAGTGGCAAGAGATTGCAGCCTTGATTCAGCATGTGGCCTGAAAACCCTCTCACTCACCCTGTTACATGCTTTGTCTCAGGGGAACATCTTGTTTTTGCCTTCCAAAAAGGTAGGGCTCAGAAGTCTTTGGATTCACGGGCCCTTTGGTTGTACATTGTATGGTCACTACTTCCTGTTTTTTTCCTCAGCTTCCTTTGTGCCCTGGATCCTCCTCCCCACTGGCCAAATAGAAAATGGAAGACACAGAATAGAAATGCTTCTTGACTGGGTGCAGTGGCTCACGCCTGTAATCCCAGCACTTTGGGAGGTCGAGGGGGGCAGATCACCTGAGGTTGGGAGTTCGAGACCAGCCTGACTAACAGGGAGAAACCCCGTCTCTACTGAAAATACAAAATTAGCCGGGCACGGTGGCGCATGCCTGTAATCCCAGCTACTCGGGAGGCTGAGGCAGGAGAATCGCTTGAAGCCAGGAGGCGGAGGTTGCAGTGAGCCAAGATCACACCATTACACTCCAGCCTGGGCAACAAGAGAGAAACTCAGTCAAAAAAAAAAAAAAAAAAAAAAAAAGAAGAAAGAGAAAGAAAGAAAAAAATAAAGAAGGAAAGAAGGAAGGAAAGAAAGAAACAAGGAAAGAAAGAAAGAGAGAGAAAGAAATGCTTCTTCACGTGTTTGTCCTGTCATTCTGTTGAGCTGTTCTGAGATGCACTAAGGACATCCATATTGTTTTTCTGTGATTTATCTTATATATTCCTCCTTTACTCAAAACTTCATAGCAGGACTTTGCAGTATTATGACACATTTTGTAGAGGAAAATCTGCACTCTGCTTAAAGAATGAGAAGGTATGCTTTTTCTTTTTGTTATCCTGTTTGATTTTGGTTCAGATTTGACAGTAGTTGGCAAATATTCTTTATAGTTTTTGGTTTCAAGTTTTAATTATTTTCTTGTTTTATTGTTTGTTTCCTTCATTATAAAATTTTTTCTCCATCCAGTTTTCGTATGTATATGTATATATGTGTGTATATGTGTATACATGTGTATTATATATCCCATCCTTATTCAAATACATATGTCAAGATTTCATATATATTTGAGTAAGGGTATGGCATAAAATTGTGAACTTGACCTTGTTTAATCAACTTCCTACTCTCTTCTCAACACTTCTTTTTATTTTACTGGCTCTTCTCCATTCTGCCTTTTTGATACTTTATCTTCTCCATTTCTCTGTCCTTTAATGAATGATTTTCCTCTTCTTTATAATTTTAAGGCTTGCTAGAGGTGTAATTCTTAGCTCTCTGCTCTTCTCTTCAGTCTCATTGTCCTTTTCCTTCTTCTTCCCATCATTTTTCTATTTTGCCTTCCTGCCCCTCTCCTACCATCTTCTATTTCTTTTATAAGTTACTTCTCAGCAGTTTCACTGTTTCTATACTTTAACTATTGTGGCCAGGAGCAGTGGCTCATGCCTGTAATCCCAGCACTCTGGGAGGCCCAGGCAGGTGGATCACTAAGTCAGGAGTTCGAGACCATCCTGGCCAACACGGTGAAACTTCCATCTCTACTAAAAATACAAAAATTAGCTGGGCGTGGTAGTGCGAGACTATAAGCCAAGCTACTTAGGAGGCTGAGGCAGGAGAATCCCTTGAACCTGGGGGGTGGAGGTTGCAGTGAGCCAAGATTGGGCCATTGTACTCCAGCAACAGAGTGAGTCTCCATCTCAAAAAACAAACAAACAAACAAACAAAAACACGAAACTATTTTTTCTCTGCATAATCTTCTCACATTTCTATTTCTGGGCTCTGCATCTTCGTTGCAATGGCTGGTTGTCTCTTTACTACATCAAGTCAAACATCTTTGAAACAATTATCATTGCATTCTTTGTATCCTTAGTTGGACTTCCACTTTTCCATTGGTTGCATCAGGATGCTGGATCATGCTTTCAAGAACACACCTAATCATTCTCAACAGTATTGCTGTGATACTGCCTAATTACTTTGTTTTGTTTATTCAGATTGCAACACTACTGTTTCTCTCTCTCGCTCACACACACACACACATGCACACGTGTATGTATATACACATAAAATTCACCATTGCTTTACTTAGCCATAATTAACTAGTAGTAGCATTAATACTTTCTCAGTTACCCAGGGTTAAACGTACGTTATTATTATTATTATTAAAAGTTTTCTTCTAACTTGATCCTCTCAGCCAATTCAAGTCCAACAATCAGACTTTGCCTTGGCAACGACTTTATCTGTACGCTGCTTCTCGTTGCACTTTTACCACCCTAAGACCCTAATGCCATCAATGTGGATATTTAGAGATGCTAAATTCTCTTTCTGTCCCCGCCAATGTACAATGCATGCTTCTGCTAAATTAGACTATCTGAGCTGGAATGCCAACGGTATCACTGTCCAGCAGTAATAATGTCTGTGACTTCCCTTCATGCCCCTAATGAACCAGTAATTTATCCAAGTTCTCCATTATGTTTTCCAACCTGTGCTTCCAGCTTCATAGCGAACAATTCAACTGCCTAGTGCAATTGAATCCTTCACTCACACCTTGATGCTTGTTAGAGTCTAAATCATACACAAACTATCACTTTTGTGTCTAAGCTCATAACATTGCTTTTATCCAGAAATCCTGCTTTCTACTATCATGCTTGTCAAAATCTTATTCATCCTTCTCAAATGGAAATCTTTTTTGTAAAGATTTGTGGATCCCTGTGGCTAGATGTATTCTCTCTTTCTTCAGTTCTTAATATCATCTACAAGGCTCTATATAGCCTGGCATTTGCATATGGTTTATTACATATACTACAGCTTGCCTTCTTTGGGTTCCTTAAATAGACCAAGTTGTATATATATATATATATATTTTTTTTCCCACGATCTTCACCTTAGCTGTTTTGTATATATAAAATGTGTTTTTCCTAATCCTTAGGACGCAGTGACTCTTCTTAAATGTCATCTTTTATGGAAGCTTATTTATTCCACCCTATTCAAATAGATTTTCGGAACTTTCTCCCATGCCAAATGTTTCTTTATCATAACACTCCATCATTTCCCAAACTGACTCTGTGAAGGCAGAACAGAACCCAAATCTGTTTTGTTAACCAATGTCTACAAACATACATAGTATAGTTCCTGGCATATAATAGTTGCCAAAATATTTATTAAGTGAATAAATGAATGATTAAGCATATTGTTTATACTTTTTCTTTTCATGTCCCAGACTGTATTGTACTTCCTAATGTTTTTCTTGTATTTTATTAGGTTTTAAAACCTTTGAAGTAAAAATAAAACATTTTGCATTGTTCATCTGGGTATCCCTTAGCTTCTAGCATGGTGCCAAACATTCATGAGATTAATAAATGTTTGCTGAATTAAATCGATTTGAATTAAACCTTCAGAACAATATTACGTTATTGCCAGGACATCACAGATGGTAAGTGCAATTTCCTTTGCTAGTAGCTTCCAAGGTTGATGATGAGATAAAATCAGTCGAGCATCCATCAATAGGGGAAACGCTCTTAAAAACGAAATCCTCTAAGTCATTGTAGTGTTGCCTCCTTTGTTATACTTTGTTTCCTGTGCCCATCCTTCCTTAGAGCGTCAGACACAGCTCTTACGTACTACTTCGGTAAGGATAAGTGTAGAGTGATGTCAGGAAGGGGGAAAGGCCAATAAGAGGCCGTTTGTTTTTAGCAATGTTCCTCTTAACCACCAAAGACAATGTGTCCATGTGCTTATCCCCTTCTCTCTGCTTAACTCCTTGACCCCAGTTTCTCAGCTTACCTCTAATGAGAGAGTGTGCCTTAAATTCGAGATGAGTGCCGGTAAGGGTTCTTAAAAGCTGGCACATTTCAAGTGCGTGGTGAGAAAACTACCCCAGGATTCTGCAGGTGTTAATTATGGTGGAAGCTAGCATAAAGATGCAGAGTGTAGAGGGGCTTGCTGCTCTGATCTTCATGCCCTCTGGTGCCCTCTGGTGCCTCTAAGAGAGAATGGCTGAACTCAACAGCGGATGGCTCCTGTTAACTGGAGATACTCTCTCTCAACCTCTCATATGTGTGTGGAGTCAGAGAACAAACAGCCCCCATGAAACACGTTTTTTAGTGTGCAGAAATCTGTGCAAATCTTAAAATAGCATATGCCCGTGAAGTTTATGTCATCCCTTTTTGGTTCGGTTTCGCTTTCAGAAGGATCATGATATCTTCCTTACTGCATTAACATTTGCTGACAGAAGATCCTTAAAAACTATCTCAAATATTTGTTATCTCTTTTTCATAATCAAAATCATCTTCTCTTTGCCATAAATGGAATATTTATGTAGATCCTGGTTAACATTTCTTAAATCTCACAGATATGAGCATAATTCAGCAGATGTAAATTTTTTTTTGTTAGGGCTACAAATTAAGCAGTTTGTAGGGTATTTTAAAAATCTCTATCTTTTTGATGTGTGGCTCTGGGTGTTATCCATTTCTAAGGTGTTCAAGTTGAAAGATAATACTGCTATCGCCCTAATGTTCTAACTGCATACACACCCTGTACCCAATCTCAGATATCCTCTCCCCTGGCCATTCCTATTCAAAGCAACAAGGACATCCACCACCACAGCAACGAACAGAAAACGAATCCCAGGAATGGATAAGGTGGTCACAGATGCCACACGTTATTGATGAAAGTAATTTTGGAGTCCTTGTTTAGTGCTCATAACATCTTGTATTCTTGGCCTCCATCTGGACTCTGCCAGTTCCTTAGTCTTAGCAATATACCAGGCACATAAATTCTCTTTATTAAGAACCAAAACTGCTTTTTTCATTTTATGTAAACTCGTAAGTCACATCTCCAGCTCATTTTGAAGTGAAAATCTTCAGTATAACAGGGGAAATAGTATAACTATTACAAGGTAACTAACAAGTAACAATGTTTGTATAAAAGCCAGAGAGTATCTCAGCATGAAATTTAATATTTTAGAAGAGCAGACTTTTAGAGCAAACTTTTACTTATGGTATTAACACAAATGAATTCAAAATGCCAATAATATTATTCCTACCTTTTATTACTGTCAGTCTGTACAAACTCTTAGCTTATTTGCTTTACAGATCAGTCTGTGAAAATGAATCAACTAGAAATGTTTTCTTTTTTTTTTTCTTGAGATGGAGTCTCTCTTTGTTGCCCAGACTGGAGTGCAGTGGTAAGATCTTGGCTCACTGCAACCTCCGCCTCCCAGGTCCAAGCAATTCTCCTGCCTCAGCCTCTCGAGTAGCTGGAACTACGGGCATGAGCCACCACACCCAGCTAACTTTTGTATTTTTGGTAGAGTCAGGGTTTCACCACGTTGGCCAGGCTGGTCTCGAACTCCTGACCTCAAGTGATCCGCCCACCTCGGCCTCCCAAAGTGCTGGAATTACAGGCATGAGCCACATCCCCTGGCCTAGAAATGATTTTTTTGAGACAAGAGAGTAGCAATCTTTGAGCAACACAGATTGTTTACAAAGGCAATAATAGACAAAAGGGAGATAAATCAATAAATGTGAACAACATCCTCTTCCCATAACATGACATCTTCTAGGATCTCACTTTCAGTCTGTTCTTTACCTTTGCTCCTTTTTCTAGCCTTATAATGCAGTGGAAATGCCAGAGTCTGAATGACTTTAGCTTGGGTCCTAGTTCTGGCTCCTAGCAGCTGTGTGATCACAGTTCCTCTTATGCAAAACAGAATCTAATAACTAACTTCATGAGCTATGAGGAGATTCATGTATAGCATCTATTCCAGAGCCAGGGCTACTAGTCTACCTCACGTCCTCAACTTTCTTAGCTACTTGAACATTTCCAAGAAGAGCATCTTTAGCACTGACGTCTCTTCTGAACTGGTGATCTCTAATTGCAACGTAAATCTTGATGTCACCCCTTGGACGAAATGTTCTGTCTTTAATACGTGTTGTTTAGAATCAAACATATTATCTGTTTCCCTAAATCTGCACTGATTCCTGGTATACTGGTTTCTCTTAAAGACACTACCATTCCGTTCACTTACTTAGATGTGACGTATCAGTGCCATCTTTGATCCTTCTCCCTGATTTCTTACCTCTGTGGAAGAATTTTCAAGTCTGACTATTTCTCCTTCCACAGTTTCTCACATTTCTTCCAACCCCTCCATTCCCACTGTCAGCACTAAGTTGACAGTTGCCTCTAATGTCAGCCTCAGCTCACATGTCTTTTGTTCTTGAAGGATTTTCCTTAATGCTGCTTTGTCACTTCTTTCTTCCTTCTGCCTTGATGCTTGACATTCAAATTCTTTAGGAATCTGACCCTACTTAAATAGTTAATTCTCTCCCACAGAGCACTTTTCACTTTCATTGCGCTCAAATGCAAATAGTGACTGTTACTATTTGCATCTGAGTAACATGGGCACCTCTACCCACTGTTCCCCCTACCAGGAAGGCCCCCTACCTGTAGAAATTCTATACATTTCCCAAAATTCAGATTAAAATCTATGTAGTCTGCAGACTTCCTTCATCCTGCAACCTGCAGCTAAACTTCATTGGCCCCTTATCAGTTCCACTTCCTACCTCCGTTCTCTGTACATCTTGTCTCTCTTACTAGATTGGAAGATACTCGAGTGCACTACTGATATTTTCTTCATAGTGGGCACATCGTAGGCAGTAAATAAATGTGGCCTGAAAGCTGAAGCAAATGAAGGAACAGCCACATAAATATGCAAGTCATTTAGGAAAGTTTACATTTATCAAAATGTTTTTCAACTGATGAATGCTTTACACAAAGTAAAGTGTTGTGTTATTTCATTATGATGTAGGAGAATATTTTCGTATGTCAGTTTGAGGAATATTTTTTTCCATCTTGGCACTTGTGTCGAATTACTATATTTCCAAGTTAGATTTGAAATTGCAGTAGGGATATATTTTTATTTTAGTGCTTCTTTAAGTTATAAAGCTTCTCTGATAAATATACCAAATTTATCAATAAACTATGTAGAGTGTCTAGATAAAAACCTTTTGGTAATGTAATTCATTCTGATCATATATCCCAAAGCTTTAAGATTTGCATAAAATCAACATATCTTCTCACTCTTAAAGTACTATTTTGTGTCATTCTAAAAGTAGTGAAAATATTCTTTTAATATAAAAGGAATTGTAGCCTCATTGAACAGTTTAAATAAATCACTTTTCTTCATTCTCTACTGGCAAAATATTTTACATTATCTTTAACACCCTCACAATTCCAAGAAAGTAACTATGACATTTGTGCCATAATGAATCTTCCTCTCAAGTAAGCAAAGGCTCAATACTTGAAAGAAAAGGCTTAACATTTACATAGTAGTACAGGGGTTCTCAACCTCAGCACTATTGACATTTTTGTTCTGATGATTTTTTGTTGTTGGGGACTGTTCTGTACATTGTAGGATATTTGGCAGCACCCTTGGTCAAGAATGACTTCTGATGTGACTAAGAACTAAGTGACTTAGTCCTCCAGCTACCTTTTGAATTTAAAAGTCAATTCTGAAAATCTGTTTATTAGGAAGCCAAGTGTCTCTGAGTACTCAGATATCTCTTGGGGGCAAAATTGCCTCCAGTTGAGAATCATTTCAGTAGTAAAAGTATTTACTAATTCTGCTTACTGTGTTTTTATAAATTAATCTCCCCCATCCAGCTTTTTGGAGAAAAATAGGCCAACTATGCTTTCCTCTAGTCAACTGCATATGACTCATGGGAATGTCTGATTTCCTCCATCTATTAGCATGTCGATAGCAAACTCTTCAGGAGCATTCACCAAATCAACGTGTATTAAATATCCATTCTGCATTGGGAAAATAGATGAAAGAAACACAAACTAAAATCCCTGCTTTCCTGAAGTTTACATACTAGTGGAAAAAGCAAGACAATAAACAAACATATAAATGAAACATATAGCATGTCAGAGCGAGATAAGGTTAAGGCAAAAATTAAAAGAACAGTAAAAAGAATAGGTGATGCTGTGTAAGCAGCATGGGTGGGTCACAATTTTAAATAGGATGGCCAGGGTTGTCCTCACTGCCCCCATGACATCTGAGCAAAGGCCTGAAGGAAGTCAGTAGTGAGTGGCCTACTCCGTCTGTGTTGCTATACAGGAATACCTAATGCTGAGTAATTTATAAACTAAAGAAGTTTATTTAGCTCACGGTTCTGCAGGCTGTACAAGAAGCATGATGCCTTCTGGTGAGGGTCTCAGGGAGCTTCCACTTGTGGAAGGGGAGCTGCATCACATGGCAAGAGAGGAGGAAAGAGAGAAGGGAGTGGGGCTGTGCTGTTTTAAATAACCAGCTCTCACATAAACTAATAGTGCAAGAATGTACTCTTTGCTTTGATGATAGCACCAAGCTATTCATGAGATATTTGCTTCTGTGACCCAAACACCTCCCACCAAGCCCCACCTCCAACATTGGGGATCAGACTTCAGCATGAGATTTGGAGGGGACAAATATCCAAATGATATCAGGGAGTGAGCTTCCCAGGTAGAGGGAAGAGAGGCCTTGAAGAAATAGCCTGCCAAAAATAATGAGAAAAAAAAATTAGAAATTAACTATGCCTGGAATGAACTTGGGTGGGGGAATGAGGTAGAAAAAATTCCCAGAGAATGGAGGCACACATGAAGATCATATAAGCCCCTTTGGTCGTTATAAATAGTGAATAAGTGACTGTCAGGAAATATCATATGTAAAATAGTGGAAATGATGTTTTCTCATCTATTTGCTTTAGTTGCACTTAGGAACTAGGATCATGATGGTTCAAGGACCCTGGGAGTGATGTCACTAGTTTGTCTTCCCCAGCAAGACCCACGCTTCTGATCATTCCTTTCACTCTTCCTTGATCAAAGTTAAACAGTCAACGGGGTCACTCATTTGAGATTTTTCTAAGAAACTAGCTGGCTGAACTGATGTAATGCATGTGAAGATGCAAATGGTTTAGTAATGCTTCATCCAGGGATATTTGCATCATAGAAAAAGGCCTCTTAAAAATGGACTTTTAGAATTGACTTTTGAATTCAAAAAGTAAATCATTAGCTGGAGAACTAAGTCACTTTTGCAAAACAGGGCATGAGCTGTTGAGGGCACTTTGGGCTTTTTCAAGACCTGAACTTGGGCTCTAGATCTGACATCATAGACAGTCATCTTGTAGTCTCAAACTATCAAACTAGTATGTATTGGAACCCTGTGAGGTATCACTCATTGTCCTTAGGGCTAAGGAAGCAGTGGTGAAAAAGCTAATTCCCAGCCCGTTGAGATATTTTATTACGGAGTGAAAGAGACACAAATTAAAGTAGTAAAATAGAAAAGAATAATATTGGTTACATATAAAGTCTATAGAGACAATTAAAATACAGGAAGTACTACACAGTCTGGCTGCAACTTCAGATGGCCAGCCAAAAATGCCATCTTTAAAGAGTGATATTTAAGCTGAGATCTGAATGTCAAGAAGGAGCATGAGGAAGAGATTTCCAGCAGAGAAAATAACTAGACCAAAGGCAGCATATAACTTGACATAAGAAATAAGCCCAGCATCTTAGACCAAGTACAGTATATTGCCAGTGAAGTAGGCAGAAGCCAGGAGGGCCTTGTAGCTCATGATAAGGTATTTGAATTTTATTTGTCTGTAATGAGCAGCCAAAGGAAGGTTTTAAGCAGATTAGTGGGATGTTCTAGTTTGTGTTCTTAGAAGATTAGGGATAGGGGTTGAGAATAGATCAGCTGGGGAAAGAGGCATAGGAGAGACTTGAAACCCAAGACAAGTAAGAAGGTTATGAAACCAAATAAACAACCCAGATGGGAGTTGATGGTGATGGTGAAGGTGAAAAAATTAACTGATGGGTGATGTTTTTGGAGACACGATCAGTAGGATTTTCTGACAGACGAAATGGGAGAGATTTTTTTTTTCTAGAAGAATCAAGAGCAGCTCCTAAAGTTTTGCCTTGAGCAACTGGGTGGTTTGAGGAACGTTTGGCAAAGGATGGAAGACTGGAAGTGGGGGGAAAACACATTTGGAGAGAAAAGCAAGAGTTTAATCTTGGAAATATTGTTTCAGATTCATATGTAAACATCAGTGTAGAGATTCCAAGTTGGCCCTTGAATATATGTCTAGATTTCTGGGGGACAAGTAGTGTTGGAGCTAGTTGTGGATTGAAAGTCAGCCCAGTGGTGGGTGTTTAATATCATGGGGCTGGGAGAGTCACTCAGAGAGATTATATAGCGGGAGAAAAGCAGAGGACCCCAGGCCCCTGGTCTGGCCCCAGAGACTGTGTGGAGGAAGATGAACCAGCAGAGGAGAATGAGAAGTTCTGGTAGTGATTTAGGTGGAAAATTATTAGCATACAGCATCAGAGCAGCCAAAAGAATGAAGTAGCCAATTATGTTGAAAACTTTGAAGAGTCAAGAGAAATACAGAGAAATGGCATGTGACATGATCACATGATAATTACAAAGCCTCTCAAATGACTGCAATGCCCCTTGTGTGTTGTGAACAGACAATGAATACTTGTGAAATAAAAAGCCACACACAAAATCAGGCTGATCTCAGTGCTCCATTTTTGCTGAACTGAAAATCATTCACACATCTATTCTGAAATATTTGCTTAGCCCCACCTAAATACCAGACACTGTCTAAGCACCGATGATATAGGAGAAAATACAGATACAATTCTTGCTCTTCTGGGGCTTACATTGCAGTGAATAAAGTTAGACAATCATCAAAAGGCTTATCAATAATTTATTTTCAGATGATGATAAATGCTATGATGAAAATGATGTAGAGTGACAGGATGCAGAGTGCCTGCGAGAGGCAGGTAGCTTACGGAAATCTCAGCACAAATAACAGGAGGATGGAGACGTGGCAGACAAAAACACTGAGAGAGCAGTATTTTAGGCAGCACAAAGTCAAAGTCTGAGGACCCTGAGGTTGGAATAAATTTGTTATATTTGAGGAACTGCCAGGAGCTCTGCGTTGATGGGATGAGGACTAAGAGGGAGATTATTATGTGATGAGGTAAGAGAGCTAAAGTGGGGGACAGATGATGCAAATCCACGGGAAGGATTTTAGATTTCATCATTCAAAGTAAAATTGAAAGTCATTGGAGGGGTTTAAGCCCGGGGGGTTATATGGATGTAACTTTATTTCGGTTTCAGATGTAAAACACTAGTGCAGGTGTAGATAATGAATGAGCATCAAAGTAACGTGGAAGCAGAGAGGTCAATGCGAATGCTATCATGGTAGCCCAGGCAAGAAAAAATAGTGGCATGAAATAGTGCAATAGAAATGAGCAAAGTGGTAAGTGGCAGAGCTGGGATGCCCACAAGGGACCTGTCTGACTTCAAATTTGTGTTCTTTCCCATGATTTCACACTGCCTTCCAAGCCCGGCAATCCCTCACAGTCTGGCAATAATTCAGGAGTCGGTTCCATAGCTACACGCCAAGTAACTAAGAAATGTTTCTTACGACAATGCATAAATGAGACGAACTTGGCATTTGTATAAGGAGTTTACGTTAGATCTGTCTGGGAAATAACAATGAAAACAGTGAGTTAAAACACAATAGAAACAACTTAAAGCCTTTGGCAGGCATCTTTGAGAATTTTTTGTTAGACATTGGCTGTTTCCAGAAGACTTCTACCCAAAAATAAATAATTTTCATTGTTATGAAAAGGGTACCCTTTACATGGAAAACTTAACCAACAGCTAATGTTAATATTAAAAGGATAATAAGCTGCTTTATTTCTAAATTAACAACTAAATAATAATCCTCCAATTATATATTTACATTGTTTTTCTTTGAATCTAACTTGGCCATTACTGGATTTAAGATTTGAGTTATCATGTCAAGACTTTAACCACCTTCAGCCCGAACATCAAACCACTAAAGTTCATCACCCCCTAGTCTCCTGTGAAGGCAGTAATTTTTCCATTTTTATTTATTTATTCAAGACAGAATCTTGCTCTGTTGCCCAGTCTGAAGTGCGTTGGCCCTCTCTTGGCTCACTGCAACATCCGTCTCTCAGGCTCAGGCAATTCTCTTGCCTCAGCCCCGCTGAGTAGCTGGGATTACAAGTGCTATCACGCCTGGCTAAATCTTGTGTTTTTAGTAGAGAAGGGTTTCACTATGTTGGCCAGCTGGTCTTGAACTCCTGGCCCCAAGTGATCTGCCCACTTTGGTCTCCCAGATTGCTGGGATTACAAGCATGAGCCACTGTGCCTGGCCTATTTTTCAATTTTTAGAGAAAATGAAGGTAGTAAAATAACAATTCCTCTGCTCTCTCTGAGAAGGCCACAATGAAGAATGAACCTCTCCCCACCCAGAGAAGACTGGATTCTTCAATAGTGACGTTTGCCCATGAAATGTAGTGCATGTTCTCCTTCTGTCTCATGTCTTCTGCAGTACCAGGTCCTATGTCAGGGGCTCCCAGTGTCTCCCTGGAACCTCTTTTTTTTAATTATTATTATTATACTTTAAGTTTTAGGGTACATGTGCGCCATGTGCAGGTTAGTTACATATGTATACATGTGCCATGCTGCTGTGCTGCACCCATTAACTCGTCATTTAGCATTAGGTATATCTCCTAAAGCTATCCCTCCCCACTCCCCCACCCCCACAACAGTCCCCAGAGTGTGATGTTCCCCTTCCTGTGTCCATGTATTCTCATTGTTCAGTTCCCACCTATGAGTGAGAATATGCGGTGTTTGGTTTTTTGTTCTTGCGATAGTTTACTGAGAATGATGATTTCCAGTTTCATCCATGTCTCTACAAAGGACATGAACTCATCATTTTTTATGGCTGCATGGTATTCCATGGTGTATATATGCCACATTTTCTTAATCCAGTCTATCATTGTTGGACATTTGGGTTGGTTCCAAGTCTTTGCTATTGTGAATAGTGCTGCAATAAACATATGTGTGCTTGTGTCTTCATAGCAGCATGATTTATAGTCCTTTGGGTATATACCCAGTAATGGGATGGCTGGGTCAAATTCCTGGAACCTCTTAATGACAGCAATTAGCGTCATCTCTGTCAGCTCTCCTTCGTTTAGGAAGTGACTCCCCAGTGGCTATTCCTATGGGGACCCAGGTATTTCTTATTTCCTCTCAGTGCTACAAAAATACCCAGGTCTCCCAATTGCAGCTGGACTACTCAGTTGTGAAATATCAGGGCAGTTCACAGCACTGCCTTTTACAACAATTGCATGAAAGTCTTCAGAGGAGTTTGTTTTGGGAGCTAAGGGGCTGCACAAGAGAAGCAGCTAGCTCATGATACCACTCCTGCCAAGCCATGCCTGCAGCTCTGCTCAGTGGCAGTCTGGCCTTTCATTGGTGCAAAATCTTATTCTCCTTGAAGAAGATTTACTTCATAGAAAAGCCCTTCACTCCACCCTGGCAGTCTCAGAAGTCATACACTCAAGGGGCCAAACCCACAACTTCTTTGCACACCTCCCCATAGGATGAAAGGATCCTAGCCACAGCTTTGGCAGTTCTGAAATTTCTCAAGAAAGTGATACAAAATAAATTCTACATTTTTTTTTTGTAGAATTTATTTTGTATCACTTTCTTGAGAAACTTCAGAACTCACATATACACCATGGAATAAATACTATGCAGCCATAAAAAATGATGAGTTCATGTCCTTTGTAGGGACATGGATGAAGCTGGAAACCATCTTTCTCAGCAAACTATCGCAAGGACAAAAAACCAGACACTGCATGTTCTCACTCATAGGTGGGAATTGAACAATGAGAACACTTGGACACAGGAAGGGGAACATCACACACCAGGGCCTGTTGTGGGGTGGGGGGAGGGGGGAGGGATAGCATTAGAAGATATACCTAATGTAAATGATGAATTAATGGGTGCAGCACACCAACATGGCACATGTATACATATGTAACAAACCTGCATGTTGTGCACATGTACCCTAGAACTTAAAGTATAATAAAAATATATATATAAAATAAAATAAAATAAAATAAAATAAAAAAACAAAAAAATAAATTCTAAAAAGGCTCAAGAATCATTATTGGTAGGAATAATGTATTTTAAATTACTGACAGTTCTACTGCCCTCTCTTCTAGCCTCACAGAATAATAGTCAACAGCTAAGAAATTTCCAAAAGTACTTGAATGTAGGGGGCACTCCTGTCTCCTCACACTGGGAAGGTAAGACTGGAAGGCTTCTTTCAAGTCCAGCAGTAATGCACTTGGCCAGTTGGCATCAAAGGTGGGTCCTGAGGCTGAAAAGGATGATTTTGATTTGTCAGCACTGGGTGGGAGCACTAACCTGGGCTCCCAATTCTTCTCTGATAAGCACCACATTATTATCTTGCTAGGCCTGAGAATGCTCTTTCACGTTTTGGAATTTGTAGTCAGACAAAAGAAGTTTGGATTCTGCCTCTGCTCTTTTCTATCTGGGAGAGCCCAGGCGGGTATTGTAACTTTTGAGTAGCTTAGTTCTATCTTATGTAATGTGGAAATAATGATACGTAACTCATGGTTTATAGGCAGAAGTAAATGAGAAACCATCTATAAAGTACTCAGGACTCATCTTGACACATTGTGTTTATTCAATAAATACCAGTGATTATTATATATTGCTCTTCATTTACAAAGGAAGAAAGTGCAGGGCATAAAGGGACCTCACTTGATGTTTCATAAAGACACATTGCGGAGGAAAGAATAAGAATCAAGGACTTTTAACTTTCATTCTGGGCCAGGGTTTGTTAAGAGACAAATAGCATATGAGTAAGATGCCTGGTGTCTAACTGATCCTCTTGGGGACTCCAGAGAAAATAAGAGGCTAGCTACTCTAAACCTTTTGACTGCTGGAAACCTCCCAGCTGCAGCTTGTGAGCCCTGGGCAGAGTTACAGCCTGCTGCTGTTACTGCCAACCCGGGGGAGTGACAGCATAATTGGATGCCTCTCTGTCTTTTGGCTCAAGACAAGGGCAAGGAAGAATGCCCACCTGCAGGGAGGAAGTAGAGTCCAGAAGACAGAAATTTTGACAAATAGGGAACTCATCTGCCTCTCTCACCATCTCTGTCCTCATCTTAGATCTATCTGCAAGCCCTCACCTGAGCTCCCTTCCTGAGTGACTTGAACCACAGGGACAAATTATGTCCACAAATCGATCAAAGACAACTATGTGCCACATCAGGAGGGTATGTAGGATTTATGACCTTTGGATTGCAATTATTTCTTGACAGCACCTTTGGCAATGTGATTGCTTTAAATGCAAAGCATGTAGCTGAGACATGAGTGTAATTTGGAGGAGAATTAGGTAATTATTGCATCGTTTAAATATTTACATATTTAAAAAAAGTTAAATTGTAGACTGAAAAAAGCTGTGCAAAACAACATCTAGATCCATAGTTTTCAATATAGTAGCCACTAGCCTCATGTGGCTTTTCAACATTTGAAAGAGCCAGTGGCTGGTCCAGATTGAGTATGACATAAATGGAAGATATGAATATTGAAGAGAGTATAAACATAGAAAAACATTAATTTTAACTATCACATATTGGAAATGATAATATTTTGGATATATGGAGTTAATAGAATATATTATAAAATTCGTTTCATCTGTTTTTTTTTTTAACTTCTTTTAAGGTGGCTACTAGAAAATTTTAAATTACGTATGTGACCCACTTTTGTGGTAGAGTCCTTGAAATTTTCTGCAAAGACAATCATGTCATCTGGAAATAGAGATAGTTTTATGTCTTCCAGTCTCCTGGTTGTCTATTTCTTTTATTTGCCTGTTGTGGTGGCGGAACTTTCAGCCTCGTGTTGAATGATAGAAATGAGAAAGAACGTCTTTCTTTGTTCCCAATCTTGTGGGGAAATCACTCAGTCTTTCATCATTAAGATGATAACTGTAGCTTTTTGTACTTACTCTTTTTTTTTTTCTTTTGGAGACAGGGTCTCACTCTGTCACCCAGGTTGGAGTGCAGCAGTGAGATCTCAGCTCACTGCAACCTCTGCTTCCTGGGCTCAAGTGACTCTGCTACCTCAGCCTCCTGAGTAGTTGCGACTACAGGCACATGCCACTACGCCTGGCTGATTTTTGTGGTTTTTTTTGTAGAGACGGGGTTTCGTCATATTGCCCAGGCTGGTCTCAAACTCCTGGACTCAAGTGATCTGCCCTCTTCAGCCCCCCAAAGTGTGGGATTACAGATGTGAGCCAACATGCCCGGCTGCACTTACTCTTAATCAAACTTATTCCCTTCTTTTCCTAACTTGCTGAGAATTTTTCTAATGAATGAATGTTTGGTTTTACCAAATGTATTTTCTGCATAAATGTATTTGATTATATGCATTTTTCTTGTTTTGCCTGTTGATATGGTGGATTGCGTTAATTTCTTTGTAACTCTTGAACCAGCCTTAAATACCTAGAATAAGTCCATTTAATTATGTTGTATAATTCTTTTTAATATGTTATTGGATTCAGCTTGCTAATATTTTGTTGGGGATTTTTGCATCGAAATCTTTGAGAGATATTGTTTTGTAGTCCTTGTTATGTTTTCAATTTTTAATTTTGTATTGTCTTTGTCTAGGTAATATTGCCCTTATAATTATTACTTATATTTAATTTATGTTTTTTAGAGATAGGGTCTTACCCAGGCTGGGGTGCAATGGCATGATCATGGCTCACTGAAACCTTGATCTCCTGGACTCAAGTGATTCTCCCACCTCAGCCTCCCCAGTAGCTGGGACTACAGGTGTGCACCACCAGGCCTGGCTAATTGTCTTATTTTTTTGTGGCAATAGGGTCTCCCTATGTTGCCTAGGCTGGTCTCAAACTCCTGGCCTCAAGCAATCCTCTTGCCTTGACCTTTCAAATTACTGGTATCACACGCATGAATCGTCACACCTGGCCACTTATTTTTATATGAAAATATTTTCTTCATCTTTTTTCCTCCACAAAATTCTTGTTGTAGGCTATTTTGTACCTCACATTTTACAATCAAATATTTTATTTGTAATTGTGGACTTTTTAAAGAAATTAAATTTAAAAACATTCTAGCAGTGTATATTGTCTAATTTATTGTTTGTCATTCAACAGTAAAACAGGATTTCTTAGCTCTCCATGACCCAGCCTAGTTTGAAGATCAAAATCCGGGGTATCTAGAGATCCGCCCCAGCTCCCCAAAGTCATCCATCATGAGGTGTGGGTGCAATGGCTCATCCTCCTATAACCTTCCTCATTTATCATGACATCTTGGACTCCAAAAATCATCGCTTTGTGCAGGTGTAACTTCTGTTCTTTGGTTTACTGTAGGAAACAAAAAAACGCTACAGGAGAGGAAGCAATAGCAAACATTCAGTGAAACTAAGTCATATGATTTAATGAACCCCTTGTTTGTAAAGACAGATCAGTCAAATGCCCCCTAGGCAGACTATTTATATTTATGTTACCACTATCCAGGGTCTGGAATTGAAGATTTATGTGCTATGCTAAACATAGAACAAAACTAATTCCCCAGCAGGTGAAATTTTTATGACAACAAAGACCTCAATATTTGGTCTGCTGGCAGTATTCCAATACTGATGGACAACTGTATAAAGATTTATAAAGATTCTGATTTCTCTGAGTTTAATGGATTAACTCTTGACAGTACCTGTGTATTTATGTCTGTGTATCTATGTGTGTATATGTGTCTGTGAATCCATGTACTCAAATATTCTACAAATACTGGACCATAAAATTATTTTGATGTTGTTTTTGTAAATCATATTGTGATACTTCAATAACTGAACATTATGTGTGATTTCCACACATAAATTTGATAAGCTTCTATTGGAGAGCTTTTATAAAAATACAGATTCTTGAGATCTGTTGCTAGAAATTCTGATTCAGTAAGTCTGGGGTGGAGGTCCAAAAACCATATATCATGTGTGTCAATAGCACCCCAAAACTTTTTATGTGTGGTTGCCCAGAATTGCTTTGATTTTTAAATCAGTTTGTACTCTATAGAGTTAATAAACAAAACTACAAGCTCACTGTACAAAAAAAGAGAGGTTTTCTATTTTACCTTTCAGATTGCTAGATCCCAAACCCCAGCTCCTCTGCTTTTAACTCTTTTAGCTATTAATATTTCATTTGGCATTTAGACACTTTTAAAAATTATGTTCACACTAGTTGTCCTGGTTTTCTTCTTCTTTTGACATTGTCTATTATGCAAAAGGAGAATTTAGCTCACTTAGAAACCACGGACCTGCTTTTTCTTGTACTCCTGTCATTCTTCCAATGTTGTTTTATCACAATTTTTAAAAGATCAGCCATCAGTATTTTCATGATTACAACTCTTCAAATATGGTTCACGGTGGAGGAATGTAATAAAATATTTTATGTTTTTGCGCAGCCCTGTGTTTTTTAAGGCAGGTAATACTTTTACTCATTTGTTTAGTACAGATAGCTATCACACATTCTTCCCCTTCAGTAACCTACAGAATTGCACACTTCTTCTCAATAAGGCCAAGCACATGAAATAATTTATTAGTTGGGTTTTTTCCCTTGGAGTCATCATGTTTACATCCCTTCATCCTCCTGTTCCAATAGGAATTCGTTGTTGTCTAGGTCTGCCGTATCGTGAAAGCTCCCTTTAATCATTATTTTGGAGATTCTCTGGCCACTCTCTGTCATTTGGATCCTCCCTTATTCCAGTGAAATATATTTAACAGATTTTTTTTTTTTCCAAGACAGGATGCATTGGAGGCGGTACATTGTGAAGACTATATTTGTGATCAGGTCTTAATTTTGCCTTCATGCTTGATTGATAACCAGGCTTATTAGAAATGTTTAGTTAAATATCATTTTCTGTCAAAATTTCAAAGACATAATTTCATTATGTTTTACTTTTCTTGGCCACAAAAAGTCTGATGTTATTCTGCTTTTCAAGCATTACATGCAGGGAATTGCTCTCTCTCTCTCTCTCTCTCTCTCTCTCTCTCGTCCTCTTAAATAATTTCCTCTACCCTACTTTCTCTGAATTTTGACCTCTTAAATCAATACCCAAATCTTACTTTAAAAATTCCATTTTCTATTTATTTTCCCTTTTATTTGAAATTGTGAAGGAATTCTCAATTTTACCTTTTAATCCTTCTATTAAGTTTTATTTCAAACATCATAATTTAATAACCAACAGGTCTTTCTTATTCTCTTATTTTAAAAAGAATGTGTTATTATTTCATGGATGTTCTATCTAATCTCATCTCCCTGAAGATATTATAATAGTGTAGTTTGAACTTTTTTTCTGCTTCTTATATTGCTTTAATTTTATTTTTTTCCTTCTCTTTGTTCATTATGCACTTTGTCTTCAATGTGAAATTTCTGTAAGTGCCTGTTGATCATTTGTTGTCCATTAGTTCTTAAGTATGTAGAACTACGAAGCTGAAGCTCTGTCAGCCTGTGTGGGACCTGATAGACTTTACTGTACAGGAAGCTCTACTCAACCCAAGGAGATTTTGCCCACAAGGGAAATCTGGTAGTGTCTAAAGCCATTATTGATGGTCACAACTGGGTTGGGGTTGCTACTGGTATCTAAGGGACAGAGGACAAGGAATGCTGCTAAGCATCCTACAACATTCAGGACAGCCCCACAATGAAGCATTACCCAGCTCTGAGTATCACTGATGCAACTCTTGATAAACCCTAAGGTAGAGTGATCAGGAAGCAAGCTCCCTGCTGCATTCTTCCACAGGTTAGTGTATACAGGACTTTTTTCCCTTATGTCCATTTTTACAAAGCAGAATTTTCCAAACTCTTGCCTACTGTAGGTGAGTCAAATAATATTTTAGACTAATGTTATAGTAGCACCATGATTCAAAAAGCATGTTTATAGTCAATTCAAAATTTTATGTACTATAATTTATTTCAGACATAACTGTGATTATTTACTGTAGATTTCTCACATCCCCACTCCAAATAAAAACAACTTTTCTGGGCCTGTATTCATTTAGCATTCTATATTTCCTAAAAATATTCATAAATACATTAAATCTGACCTTTTAAAAATGAAAACACTTTTATACCATTTTCTAGAATAAATACGTAAAATTCTGGGCTTCAACTTGAGAAGTAATAATCAGCCCTGCTAGTTCTATCACAGTAAACACAATGAAATGTGTAAACACAATGAAATGTGTAAACACAATGAAGACAAGCAGATTTCAGCAAGGACACTAATTTTGCAAACACTGGGAACCTCAAACATCACTTAAAGGAGGATATGCTTGCATAAATTATGGGGCATATGTGTGAGAAAATGCCATTCATTCATTAACAATAGAAATTTTTAAATTAATGACATAAGAAATGTGTGTCCCAATATTAAGTGAAAGATGCATAGTAACTTTGAAACAAATCTTGGAAATATTTTTCAAAATAAAATATGCATATATTCTTTGACCAAGTCATTCCAATTTTCACAAATCTATAGTGTGGCATGACCCCCAAATGTGCAAATATGTTTGTATAAAGATCTTCACCATTGTTTGTGATGATGGCAAAAGCCGCAACCCTAATGTGTCTTGGTAGGCTTGTTAGATAAAGCACAGAAACCAGGGTACTTGCTTGCAATGCCCTGGACTGTGGTCATTTAGAAGAACAAGGAAGACTGACATCTGCTAAGAAGGGAGCACATTCCATGTTTATCATCAGTGCCAAAAGAGTTTTTACTTATTTTTTTTTTCTTTTAAGATAAGGTCTCTTTCTGTTGCCCAAGCTGAAGTTCAGTGGCACAATCACTTTTCACTATAGCCTCAACCTCCCAGGTTCAATCAATCTCCCATCTCGGCCTCTGGAGTAGCTGGGACTAGGCAAACACAGTAGGTGGTATAGGTACACACCACAAAGCCCAGCTAACTTTTGTAATTTTTTGTAGAGACAGGGTCTTGAACTCCCAAGCTAAAGTGATCTGCACCTGCCTCAGCCTCCCAAAGTGCTGGGATTATAGGTATGAGCCACCAAGCCAGAATTTTTACATGTTTAATTGTTTTTAATTGCTTTCATTTTTTTTTAAGGAAGCACATGAAACTGCACCTGCTATTACCTCTGGGATGTGGAATGGAAGTTAGAAACAAAATTTCTACTTTTCAATTTAGCCCATTAGTTATTGTTTGACATTTTCACAATAAGCATTATTTTCATTATTAACAATAAATCACAGTCTGGAAACTTGGCCATGCTAGTGGTGGGTAAAGATGAGGGACTTCTGGATCTAAAATTAGGAAGTGAAAACAAAAGAAGTGGGGATGACACTTCTGATGAACTGAACAAGTACAAAATAATGAAGACTTCAAAGATTATGGCATGTCATTAAAAAGCACGTTGAAATAACAGTATGGCACAAAAAATTCAAATGATGTTTTGAAGCGTTATTCTTGCAAAAGAAAACAAATCTTGAGCTTCGTATTCAGAATTGCTTTCGACATTTCTTGTCACAAAAACTCTAGGTATATATAGAGTAGAGAAAAACAAATTTCATCAAACAAAGTATACTTGAATATCTATGTGGCCTTTTGAGTCCTGCACTCAGTTTGGCTCTTTCAAATGTCTAATTCATTCAGCATATGAGCCTCACATATTTGTTTGAACCCAGTGGATGGCCAATAGATTTGTATTCTGTCCTTTATGTCATCATTAATAAATTACATACAAAACATTTGGGAACAAAAAGTCTAATGACATTTTTAGTATACGCTCAATAACCTTTTGGAAAACACTCCTTGTCTCTTGTTTCTGGGTGCAAGAAGTGACTTTTAAATCTGTTACAATTTAGAAGTATTGAGGACCACTTAGCTTGCCTCTTACTGTGGAGCTGCTTTAGTGAATTAGAATAAAAGATCCTTAGAGACAAAAGCTATAAAGCTGTTTCACAATGAAAGCAAAAGAAGCAATACATTCAGATGAATAAAGGAAACATAAACTAAGCTTAAAAAATAGAACAAAGTGAAGAACAATAAAGAAAGGAGAAGATGAAGAGGACCAGGCAGGAAAGGGATAGGAGGGCTGAAGAGAGGAGGAAGGGACAGAAACTGCTAGTGTGTACCTAAGTTACCCCTAGAAAAGTGAACCTGTAGCTTCATCATTCCATCATCACGACTTCAGAAAAAGCTACGAAGAGCCAGGCACGGTGGCTCACGCCTGTAATCTCAGCACTTTGGGAGGCTGAGGCAGGTGAATCACCTGAGGGTGGGAGTTCAAGACCAGCCTGACCAACATGGAGAAATCCCGTCTCTACTAAAAATACAGAATTAGCTGGGCATGGTGGCACATGCCTATAATCCCAGGTACTTGGAAAGCTGAGGCAAGAGAATCTCTTGAACCCGAGAAGCAGAGGTTGCAGGGAGCCTAGATCATGCCACTGCACTCCAGCCTGGGCAATAAGAGTGAAACTCCATCAAAAGAAAGAAGGAAAGAAAGAAAGAAAGAAAGAAAAAGAAGGAAGGAAGAAAGGAAGGAAGGAAAGGAAGGAGAAAGAAAGAGCTAGGAAGTAGGTGATGAAGGGAGAGAAAGTAAGTTTCAAAAAAGAAGGTATGGGAAAAGGCATCTGAAAAGATCTGTGAAAACAACAAAACTGGAAGAAAAGACACCAAAGCATTGTATAGCTTCCAGAATTTTTCCCCAGTAAACATCAATGTTTTCCTTTGAAAGGTGATTTCTGGGGAATGTTGCTGACCACACAGATGATGACAACTATATACCAGGCTCTCTTGTCTAAGACAGATTTACTTTTCATTTCACTGTATTTTAAATTAGTTTTTATGCACTTACCATAGAAACCATCATTTAAAAACAAACAAACCTCTGTCTTTTCAGGCCCCATTTTGAGCAGAATCCTGTTAGAAGCCTGTTACAAAGAAGGTATAATGTGAATGGATCTGTGATGCATTCTTTTTCCCATACCCTTCTTCTTGAAACCTTCTTTCTCTCCCTTCATCACCTACTTCCTGGCTTTTTTAGAAATCCTGATGATACAATAATGAAGCTATAGGATCACTTTTCTAGGGGTAATTTAGGTACACACTAGTAGTTTCTGTCTATTCCTCCTCTCTTCAGCCCTCCTGTCCCTTTCCTGCCTGGTCCTCCTCATCTTCTCCTGTCTATATTTTTCTTCACTTTGTTCTATTTTTAAGCTTAGTTTCTGTTTCCTTTATTCACCTGTAATGCATTGCTTCTTTTTCTATCATTGTCAGGAAACAGCTTTGAAAATGTTTCAAGAAGGAAGATATGGGAAAAGGAATGCACCACAGATCCGTCCACATTACACCTGCTTTCTAATAGGCTTCTAACAATATTCTACTCAAAATGAGGGCTGAAAAGACAGAGATTTGTTTGTTTGTTTTTAAATGATGGTTTCCATGGTAAGTCCATAAAATCAAATTTAAAATACAGTGAAATGAAAAGTAAATATGTCTTAAACAAGAGAGTCTGGCATACAGTTTTCATCACCTGTGTGGGCAGCAAGATCCCCCAGAAATCACCTTTCAAGGGAAAACATTGACGTTCACTAGGGAAAAATTCTGGAAGCTATAAGATGCTTTGGTATCTTTTCTTCCAGTTTTGTTGTTTTCACAGACCTTTTCCGACTCCTGAGTCCACTAAAGTTTCTCTACAAATAAATATTTTTACTGGTCTTTATTTTTCTTTATATCCATTTTTATGGAGCATATATTTCTACCCCGGTACTTGCCAAGGCAGTCCTGGAGGGCCATTAAGTTATGCAACCGGGACCTAAATACATACCAGGTTAAGCCTAGTGAGAAATGTCATCTAATATTTCTGATCTCATTTCTCCCCTTTATTCATTTATTCTTTCTTTCAACAAAACTGAAGCTCTGCTAAGTGGTATGGAAGAAAAGAGTTTGCTCTGGAATAATGAAATAGGAAAGCATTGATATTGATTGTGGTGGAGGGAAGAATTGAGATACAGTGTGTGGATAAGTTCTTACTACCGGCATGATATTTCAACTGAAAATTGAAACAGAGTCTTTTATTCCATAGCAACTAGGAGTTACTTGAGAAAGTTTTGAGTCCAGTAGTAAATTGGGAAGCAGTGTGTATCCTAGCATATAGCACTCTTAAGTGTGAACCCCTGCCAATGTTAAAAGCAGAATAGAGTTCTATATGGACATATAAAATACAAGTACATATTTTTCTGCTAATAAAAATAACTCATATTCATTGTAGGAAAACATAAAAAAAATTTAAAAAATCTATATTCAAACCCTCCACAGCTAGTAACCACTAACTTAATTACACTGTATTTTCTCACAATCTATTTTCAAGGCATACTTTCCCCCATAACTGAGTATAATTTATAGATTTTTATGTAATATAGTGTAAACTGCACTTTTGCAGATCCTTTAAAACTAGGACTGCCAGGCTGAGCAAATAAACATACAGAACACCCAGATCCATTTCAATTTCAGATAAATAATGAATAATTGTTTAGTTTATGTATGTTCCACATAATATTTGGGACATGCTTATACTAAAAAGTTACTCATTGTTTATCTGAAATTCAAATGCAATTGAGCATTGTGTATTTTACCTGGCAACCCTGTTTTAAACACATAATAGTGTATTAAATTTCTTAATGATATTAGATTACATTTATATATCATGTTGTGTACATATCCATTCCCTCTGTTGGAAATACACATTTCCATTTTTTTAATTGAGATAAGTATTGCTACATTTTATATGATTTTCCCAAGAGAAATGACTAAAAATGAAATGATTAGGCCCAACAGCAGGAACAAGTTTTTCAATTTACGATATCAATTGCCAGTTTATGTTGCCTTTATCTTTCCTTTGTTAACATTATAATTACCTCGTACAATCCTAGCCAGTTTAGAAGATGAATAATAGAACACTTATTTTACACTAAATAAAATGTTTTATATTTTAATAATTTTATTAAATTATTATAAATAATAAATTAACATATTTTATTAAATACATTACATTTAATAACTTTATGTTAAAATACACCATTTCATTATATACATTTTAAAGCAATCAGCAAATTTCTGTTTCACAGCTCAGACCTACTGCATCTTCTCTGATCTGTAAGTTTCCATTTGATAGACCATCGTTTGCCTATTCAGCGCTTCTTCATATTTCACTTAGCTTTTTCCTAAATCCAGTCTAGTTTTCTGTCAACCTCCACAATAGAACCAGAATTATATTTATAATATAAATCTGATCATATTCATCTATTCTTTAAATGCTTCGTTGACCTGCCTCCTTCCACCCCACTAACAATGGGCTCACGGTTAAATGCCTTTAAGACATAAACTTTTGGGCACCTGGCTGATCTAGTTTACTGGCTTACCTCCTGCCCTTCACCTACCACATTTCAGTCACATGAACTGACTTGCAGCTCTCAAGTTCTGGCCATGTCACAGATCAAGGTGCCTTGCAAATGCTTCTGACTCTGCCTGCTTCTACCTCCGGTCTGTCCTTCAGGGCTGGGTAGGATTGCTGCTTTGCTGCAATCCCTCTTCTGCTCTCCATGGATAAGGCTGGCCCCACATGTCCACCTGACTTGCATTCTTTCTCTTCTGTAACTAGACACAAGCTTCCAGAGGGCAGGGATTGCATCCTAGTCCTTCAGTTTCATGGTCTAGTAAAATGCCTGGAGCATGATGGGTGGCCAATTTACAAAAACAACAATAATAAAACCAGCATTTATAGAACACTTAAATTGTGAAGCATCATGCAAAGCCCCTTTATCTGTATTAATTCACTTCATTCTTACACAAACCCAACGAATTAGGTATCATATTCTCCACTTACTTTATTTGTGATGAAACTGAGTCTAAGAGAGGTTAAACAACTTGTTTAAGTAGCTATTTATGTACAGTTTAGAAATGGAAAAGCCAGAATCTGACTGAGTTTTGACCTAAAATTTTCACTATGTAAGTGGACCAGGAACAGAAAGGTCTGGTCTCCACCAAGAAGGAGCTTTCAGTGAAAATCAGGAAGAAACATAAATATGGATATGTATCTGGTGATTTAAGGCAATGTATGCTGTTGTAAAGGAGGGAAAAAAAGAAAGGACCCTGGACTCAAAGTTTTGAATCATAGGTCCTTGTGTTTTCTCAAGACCTGCACACAGGAAGAAATAAGGAAAAGTGACTACTACCAAAAGCCAATCTTTTTAATTTTTTTTTTTTTTTTTTTTTTTTTTTTTTTTTTTTTTTTTTTAAGACAGGGTCTTGCTCGGTTACTCAGGCTGGAGTGCAGTGGCACGATCTCAGCTCACTGCAGCCTCAATCTCCCAGGCTCAAGCTATCCTCCCACTTCAGCCTCCCAAGTAGCTGGGACAACAGGCATGCTCCAGCATGCCTGGCTAATTTTTGTATGTTTTGTAGAGACTGGGTTTCACCTTGTTGCCCAGGCTGGTCTTGAACTCCTGAGCTCAAGCAATCCATCCACCCCAACCTCCCAAAGCGCTGGGATTACAGGCGTGAGCCACCATGCCGACCAAGGGCCAATATGTTTAAATTGACAAAAACTGTAAATATTAATGGTGTACGACATGAAGTTTTGCTATATGTATACATTGTGGATTGTCTAAATCAAGCTAATTAAAATATGCATGCTCTCACTTCTCTCTTTTTTTTTTTTTTTTTTGAGACGGAGTCTCTCTCTGTCGCCCAGGCTGGAGTGCAGTGGTGCGATCTTGGCTCACTGCAAGCTCTGCTTCCCAGGTTCACGCCATTCTCCTGCCTCAGCCTCTCGAGTAGCTGGGACTACAGGCGCCTGCCACGACGCCCAGCTAATTTTTTGTGTTTTTTAGTAGAGATGGGGTTTCACCGTGTTATCCAGGATGGTCTCGATCGCCTGTCCTTGTGCTCCGTCTGCCTCAGCCTCCTGCCGTCACTTCTTAACACGCAAATTATACAGCATCCCTTTTGTATGTGGATATAACTCAAAGTCGCCTCAGTCCAGTGCTACAGAAACACTGAGGAAGAATAAACCCTGTATTAGTCTGTTCTCACACTGTTGATAAAGATACCTAAAACTGAGTAATTTCTAAGAAAAAAGAGGTCTGATGGACTCACAGTTCCACGTGGCTGTGGAGGCCTCACAATCGTGATGGAATGTAACAGGCACGGTCTTACATGGTGGCAGGCAAAAGAGAAGCTTGTGCAGGGAAACTCCCCTTTATAAAACCATCAGATCTCGTGAGACTTATTCACTATCATGACAACAGCATGGGAAGACCCGCCCCCACGATTCAATTACCTCCCACTGGGTCCCTTCCATGACACATGGTGATTATGGGAGCTACAATTTGAGATTTGGGTGGGGATGCAGCCAAACCATATCAAACCCAATATATTTGTGGCCAGTTAGGAAAGGCTTCAGAGAGGAGATGGAAGGTACCCATAAGGTTGAGATGAAAGTGGACGGCTTCTGAGGATGAGAAATGAGGTTAGAGCTAAAGTATGTTTAGGGACTTGTAACTAAACTATTTACATAAATTGAAAGTCATTGAGGAGAGAATTGGGAAGTACAGGAAAAAAGGAATTAAAGAATGTTTGAGGTAAAAAGAGCCTTAGAAATCTTAGTTTGTTTCCTGAAATGGATTATTTGGAAACCCAGGTTTGTGGAGATGTTAAAAGGCATCTCATGAGATACATTTCCTATAGTGAAGTCGTTTAATTAGTTTAACACTCCAAAAGCTTTTGCACATCAGGACTTCTCAGGGTTTTTAATATGTTAAAATCTCCTGGAATCCCACATAAAAGTAATTGGGCATTTCTGTGTTTAAGAGTTCACAGCCCTCAGTCTGGCATACCAGGGCTCAGATCTCTGCTCTGACACTTAACAGGGTTGTAAACTTGGATATATTTCTTACCTTTCCGAAGTCTTGTTTCGTTTTCTTATCTGTAAATCAACCACATAGAGCTGTGAGGGTTAAACATTATAATGTGTGTAGTGCTCTTGGTTTCCAGCACAAAGAAAATTCCTAACAAATGTTAGCTCTTTTATGATTATATTATTCTTCATTTCTAATATGATTGGTCACAAGGATCTTTTTTATTATGAAGCATCTAGCAGGACAATGTTTCTCAGGATATACATTGGAAAATATTGACCTAATTTATTCCCTTTGAGAAATGTTGGGTCCTGTTTTGAAGGGCCTTGAATGTCAGAACAAGTTTAGATTTTACCCTGTAAAAAATTGGAAAGTTTCCAACTGACCATATTAAAATCTGCATTTTAGGACAGTGGTCTCCCACCTTTTTGGCACCAGGGACCAGTTTCGTGGAAAATAATTTTTCCACGGATGGCAGGGGCTGGTTTCGGGATGAAACTGTTCCACCTCAGACCACCAGGCAATATTAATTAGATTCTCATAAGGAGCGCGCAACCCAGATCCCTCACATGTGCAATTCACAATAGGGTTCGCTCTCCTATGAGAATCTAATGCGGCAGCTGATCTGACAGGAGGTGGAGCTCAGGCGATAATGCGAGTGACGGGGAGTGACTGTAAATACAGATGAAGCTTCGCTCACTCGCCTGCCACTCACTGAGGCCCAGTTCCTAATAGGCCACATGGCCCGTTGTTTGGGGACCCCTGTTATAGACCACTGAAAAATAATGGGTTTACTCTGAGTAAACTGGAAAGCCAATGGAAGTGGCCATGTTAAATGTTACCCGAGCCCTCTGCTCCTGGATATCAGCAATATCAGCAATGATGAAAGAAATCTCTCCATTGTTTGTGTTATTAGAAATGGCTTACCGCATGAACCACCCTTCCCCATAATGACTTAGATAAGGCTTGGGGATGACTTCCTTGTTACCTAGGGCAAGGCCAGATGCAGACCTTCCAAATTCCCATTCTTTGTCTCATACGTGATTAGCTGAATTGTTTGTCCCCACGACCAATCAGAACAAAATGCGAACGATGGAGAGAGGCTATAACTACAGATGAAGCTTCATTTTTTCACCCGCCTCTCACCTCCTGCTGTGCTTCCCAGTTCCTAACAGGCCAAGGACCCGTACTGGTTTATGGTCCAGGGGTTGGGACCCCTGTTTTAGGAGCATGTATTAATATAACATGATTTGGGTGGGAGAGAATAGAGTATGGACAACCAGTTGGAAGATAAACGCAGTAATTCTGTATGTGGAGAGAAGACCCAGAACTGGGATGGTAGAAAGGAGTGGGAGGTTGAATGCGAGAGACAGAATAAAGCTCCAAATGGAGAGAACTTAGTGATTGATTATCCGTGGGTCATCTGTGTTCCACATTTTTTGAACCATATCAGCCATGTTGATTCATGACTACATTTTAAAAGCCTATTTCAAAGTTTCAGAAAAGATTTCCAAAATGACTATTTATTAAGAATGCTTATGGTGTTGATTTTGTTATTTTTTCATCAGAGATCATATATAATAGTTTCAGTGTTTTTTTTTAAATGTGTGTGTGTATGCAAACATTATTTATTTTGTCAATTTCTTTTTCTCATTTTCTCCAAAATAATTAGACTTGCAAAGACTAGATTTATTTTTACCTCAGCACCACTTTACCAATACTCCTTTCTAATTATAGCCTGTCTTCCTTAGACATCTGAGGACAAGATTACTGTTTAGTGTCTCTGTAATTGGCCCAAGAAAACACTCTGAGTCCCTGGAGCATCATTTCTACCATGTTTCCTGGTAGAAATGATTACTCTCTTTCTTTATTCAGTGAGGCATTGAAATCAATAATCACTACACATTTCCTAAATGTCAAGAGTCTCGTCCTGGGATATAAGGGAGAGCTGGATTTTGCTCCAAAGTGATCTTGTTTTCAATTTCTTTCCACTGCTTCCAATGGTCCATTTTTTACTAGTTGTCACCCCTGTTGGTAAAGCCCAATACCTTTGCACTCAGCTGCAACAGCATTTCCTACGGACTTCAGCAACCACAATGATTTACGCCTGGTATCCTTAGGGGCTTCCACTGAGGGAAGCACCTCGAAACAATGCCTCTCAGCAGTTCCTCCTCTCCTCTTTTTTCCCCCTTCTCTTCTATTTAAAGAAATTTATGTAGAGCCCACCATGACCCAAATACCATACTGAGCCCTTCATATGTTTATTTTAGTTTAATCTGCTTACAACCTTTCAAGGTAGCAATTATGATGTACTCTTTGCAGACAAGAAAACTGAATCTCAGAAATATCCATTGGGATTTTGGAGTCTGGCTGACTCGAAAACTCATGCTTTAACTCCTAAAAACCTCCTCATGTTGGAGGTTCTTTGTTTTAGCTCATAATTGTCTTCTTTATGAAAAATTTTGATAGCCCCTGCTGGAAAAGCTGGAATATCTGTCTGATCTCTCATCCCTCTAGAGGGTCCAGGTTGTCCTGAACAGTCTACTCAATGCAAGCACGTGAGCTCCCACTGTTCCATGAAATGGTGATATAATTCTTAAAGGGCACCTTTGTCAACTAGGCACAGAGTCACACCTAAGGGTTGTTTGTTTGTTCGTATTACACAATCCCAAGGGGAGGAGATAGATATGTGTGTGTGTGTGTGTGTGTGTGTCTTTCCTGGCTGTTGTTAACTACTAGGTACTTGGGTTTTGGGTAGACATCTGGACCTAGTTTTTTTTAATATAAAAATATTGTTAATAATACCTACCTCATAGGATCATTGAGCCATTTCATAACAGCTTATTGAAAGTGCTTAGTGTGATATCTGGCATGCACGGAGTAATCAGTAGCAGCTAATAATCTCTCTTTCCCTGCTCTTTTTCTTTACATCAAATACACTATTTCTTAGGAAATTATAGGAATATATTTGTGTCTCATTGTCCCAAGTTCTGAATGCTGTAATTATCTTGATTCCACAGATGCTTTGACGATATCAGAATCTACCCCCTACTGGTATACATTTTTCATCATTTTATTCATTTTTTGCAAATTACATTCAACATGCATGATTTTTATGCTGCTTTTTCTATACATGTTGCTGCTATTGACATTGCATTGCCCAGGGAAATGTAATCCGTTGAGATTACACCCACGTTATCCTAGTGCTATTAAATCATGTAGTTACGCTTTTAGGCAGTTTCATCTAATATGTTCTTTGGAGTTCATTTTGGACTCAGATTTGGAAAGTCTTGTAAGCGTGCTTTATTTTTCTACAGAATCTAGAACATTTTGGAGAATTCTTAACTTTTACCACATACATAAACTGAATAACTAAAGTTAGGCAATTCCTTTGGCTTTTGGGAAATAATTAGGGTTCATCAGATATGCTTCCTAGAAGAATCACTGAACCAAAAATATACTCTACCTGATAAATTACAATCTACTTAATAACCTGCAAATTAGCAAGCATTAGCTCAAAGGATGTAAATAAAATGAGTTCCAAAAATAAGGCTTAAACACAAAATGAGACCTCAAAAGATGTATGGTGAAAAGTATACTTTCAACTATATTTAGAATAAAAGTTTGCTAAAGTATTTCTAAGGCTGATCTTTTAGAAATCTGTATCTCCATATGCCATGACAAAGATCAATATTTATTTATGCTTTTACAATAAAAAGCAGTATTGTCTTTCTCCTCTAGGGCCTGCAGTAATAAAATATTTTACAGCTCCTTTATATTTTATAACTTTAAATTTTCATTGATGCTAGGCAAGGAATAGTGCAGAGATGTAGTCTTCTTTGTGAAGGACTTTTAATCCTTAATTAATCATTTATATAAATCTATTGCAGAGTGGTCTTTGGAGGATTAATGAGGAAATGTTTCAAAGTATTTTCTCATTAATTCTCAAAATCTTGGATAACAGGCTTTAGATAAAATAAGAATGATTATATTACTATTGTTCACAAAAAGAAAGCTAGAGTATCAAGTAATTCCTTAACTAAATTTTACAGAATGAAATATATAAATCACTAAGAATTTAATTATTAAGACTAAATGCTACCCAGATCATAAAGTATCTCATGCTGTATTACAGACCATGAGTTAGATTCTTTTCACAACTTCACAATGAATCATACTGGAAACACTTGGTAGCAGATGTAACCCCTATTATTCTTTTATGTTGTCAGTATTGTTTAAAATGTCGAGTTTATTCTTAACATGATTATTGGAGTAAATAGGATTCAATCTCACTTAAAGCTTTTTATTTTGTGGCGATGTCTCAGTTAGTTGAGAATCATGAAATCAAGTGTAAAAGTAGTGTAACTGAACACATAGCACTTTGCACCTTTTGTGTATGTGGGAGACAGACAGATGAGAAAGTCACCTTCTCCATGCTCCCCAATCGAGTAAGAAAATCAGTCCTGGCAAAATAGCTTGAATACAAGACCAATGAAAAAACATGATAAAAGAAGTAGGAAAGAACGCTTTTGAATATAGGTGGAATGTGGGGAGATTAATTATGCCTAGGAGGCACCCTGGGAAGAGTTTTTGGAGAAAATATTTGAAAAAGGTCCTTAGGAATAGACAGCAGTTCTGTAGAGACACGCTGAAGTAAGGGTATTTCTCCTTGAAATGAACGAGAGCAGAGAGATTAGAAAGTACAATTTAGAGAATGGAATTGGTAGGAAATGAGGAAAGTGGTCTGACTAGTGATTAAATGACTGCATTTGCTTGGTTTGTAGGTAAAAGACAGCAGGCAAAAGAGGTCACCTATAGCCTCAGCAAGAGTTAATAAGGAAGTGAGATTGAGAGGTGACTCAGAAGGTCAATGCAAAAAGCATTTATTGAACATCTTTTGTATGCTCTTGCTAGGAGATGGAGACAGGAATGTAAAGGAGGTTAGAGTGCGATGTGAATGGTGCTATGATGGAAGTAAGCCTAGGGTACCAGAGAAACCTTCAGGCGGAGCACCTCATCTGGAATGGGGATGAAAGGAGCAGTCAAAGTAAATTGGAAGAAATCAAAGAAGAAGATGGAATGAAGAGACTTCAAAGGGGAAGCAACGGGATTTAGCCACTGCTATAGACTGAATGGTTATGTTTCATACATTGAAATCTTAATCACTAATGTGATATTATTAGGAGGTGGGGTCTCTGGGAAGTAATGAGGTCATGAAGGTGAAGGCCTTATGAATAAGATTAGTGTCTTTGTAAAAGAGACCCCTCAATCCTTCCATCATGTCAAGACACATCAAGACTAAGAAGGCCATCTACAAAGCATGAAGTGGGCCCTAACCAGTCATCAAATCTGCCAGCACCTTGATCTTGGACTTCCCAGCCTCCGAATCTGTGAGAAATAAATTTCTATTGTTTGTAAGTCACCGATTTTTATGGTCCTTTGTCATGGGCCCTCACCAGTCACCAAATTTGCCAGCGCCTTGATCGTGGACTTCCCAGCCTCTGAATCTATGAGAAATACATTTCTATTGTTTGTAAGTCATTCATTTTATGGTCCTTTGTCATAGCAGCTCGATTAACTAAGACAGCCACTAAATGGTTGAAAGAGGAGCAGGACAGAGAGGAGTTAAAGATGAGTCTAAACATCCTAGTCTGAGCAAGAGGGTCTAAGCTTGTCAATCCCATTAATGGAATTAGTCAGCATAGAAGAAGGAACAACTTTCAGTAGAAGACAGAGGGCTCAGCTCTGCACATGGGTTTGAAACAATAGCGGGGAAGCTATTAGAAATTTCTAAAAATGCTGTTGGAATTGGTGGTCTGGAATTCTTAGGGAAGTCAGTTATAGAGGTAACTATGTTAGAGTGATCAACAGAGAGAAAGAGCTGCCAACTGTGGTACCCAGGAGAAGCATAAGAATAAAGAGGGAGCTGTCAAAAGGGAAGAGTTAGTGAAAGGCATCCAGAAGGGACTTGTATTACACTGGCTACCAAATTGTTCAGGTTCACAAGATACATGGAAGAAACTACCAGATAGCTAGGTATGCATTTAGATGTACCTAAGTATATCTGACAACTTTAAGAGAAAGCATTTTTTTTCCTATTTTTGTTTTAATTAGTTGTATTTAGAGTTGGCGCCAGGGTTTTACTTATCCTCTTAAAAAGTGGTAATTGTAACGTTGATTCATGATTTCTTTGCTATTGCTGATTTTTCCCCTATAGTTAAAACTAGTAGAACAATTAGCAGTCCCGATCTTCCATCTAAAGACATTTTAGGAAAAACGGTAGCTCATTAAGGAGCTAGTTTATTAAAAAGAAACAGGATAATAAGGCCAAGCAATTTTGCAAGTATCTTCTGCTTATTTCCCTGAGATGAAAGATAATAACAACCTCTTCACACAGCCCTAGTTCTTTGATTTTTTTTTAACAAATGCTTAACATCAAACAGGAGATGGAGAAAACCTCAAGCCAACCATCTTAAAGGCCTATTAGCATTTAACCTCTTAATATTTTGTGGTGAAAAGAGTTTACATATGCAATTGTTACAGTAATAAATCCCTGAAGCCCCTGGGGGCCTTCATATTACAGTGGGACTACAGAGTTTCAGAATACAATTTGTATAATAACCCTAATCAGAAAAACAAATTACTCATGCTTCACTGTATTTCAAACATAGCACTAACTCACCTCTGATGTAATCAAATATTGAGGTGCTAAACGCAAAAAAACCTCAAGTCTATATTATTCAGTGTACCATTTATATCCCTTAAGTATTGACAAGAAAGGTATATTTACCTTTTATTTGTCAGCATAAAACTTCCTACACTGTCATTAGAAAAATCTTTACCAAGTCATTTCATGTTTCTTTGAATCAGAATGATTTCATTTTTCTGCCAAGGAAATGTTGCCAACTTCAGATGTACATTAAGAAAAATGGTCTAGCAAGATAGCAAATTCCAATTTCCTATGATCAGAGAATCTTATTATGTTCATCCTCTCCCTTCCTTCCTGTTCACATGGGAAGTTAAAAGATGTTTTTCAGTTTGAATTTGCTTAGCTCTACATTCTCATAAGTGGAAGGTAATGTTCTGGGAACTGGCCAAACACTAACTACATCTAAGAAATGAAATTCTAAAGCCCAAGTTTATTTCTGGTTGCTATTGAACTTTCCCATTTGTTGTTAAATGTGCAGATTGCCAAGTAGCATATTGTCTGTGACAACTTTACACAATGGTGGAGATCTGCAGATGGCGTGTCTTTTCACATATGATAAATGCCTAATTTAATGCTGATTTGTGGCAATCAAGACAATGCTGCAGGCTCTTTCGGCTCAGGAATGTCTTGGTAGTAGACCCAGGAGCAGGGCCTGAGCTCAGGCCCAACCATGGGTTTATGACTACAATAGTGTTGCCCACTGTTCCTCTTAAAGCACTTAAGCTGGAAGAGACCATCATCTGATAAATGAATAAGTGGAAGTCCAGGAAGGCTAGGTGATAAGGTGAAGATCTTTGGGGTTAGTAGTGCCCCAGGTTGGGTGCCACTGAACAACACCAATGTAATTTGTTTTGAGAAGTGCCCAGGAACACAACAATCTCAAGACTAAATTTCTGTGGAAAAGCCTAATCCTGATTTGTTATTACAACCCAGAATAGATCCTGGCACACTGTAAATAACCAATACATGCTTGTAGAATGAAAATTAATTAAAATGATTTAAAGTACTCTGAACCACTTGTAAGTTTTGCTAGCATTTTCCCTCTTAGTATAGCTTTGCCTTATTTCTCCTGTAATTTATGTCCAATTTATTTGCCTCATCTGAGTGCTAGATGGCTTCCTATTGGTTCTAAAATGCAGCTGGGTATATATGTAATCATGCTTGTTGAAGATTAACTTAACTGGATTAAAAATGCTATTTTATTTTCATAAAATTTCAATAAAATAAAACAAAATAAAATGGGCTCCAGAGTTTGGAGATACTCAGTTTTTAAAGAATTAAGAATCAGAGAGGCTGAGTCGCTTGCTCCAGACCACACAGCAAATAAGTGTCTTATTCCATGCAAGGGTCAGATTCATGTAACACATGTATCTGGAACTCTATTGGAAATTTTTACATATAAAAATATGGCTTATCCCTTACTGGGTCCCTCATTTTATAGATTAGGAAACCAATGTCTAAAGTGGTTAAGGCATGAGTAGAAGGTTGACTGGTTAATAGAGGTGAAATTGGCATATGAACAAGATTCTCCAATTCTCCGTCCCTTTCTTCTTCTACTGCACCATGACTCCTTTGGCTAGAGTGGGAACTCAGTACTCTTACATGTGTTGGAATCATCCCTTGATATAAAAGACTTTTTATATTTATTATCTTTGGCAGTAAAGTGTGCTCCACAATGGTATTCAAAATACTATGTAATATTTAATTTGTAAAAAATAAAAAACAATCTTTCACAATCGACACGTTTCCATTTTCTCCCAACAACCATCCATTTGTTTGCTTTTTCTATTCACTACGCTCAGAGGCAGGAATTCAAAAATTAATAAAACATAGTCCTTGGCATCATGGGATTCATAGAACAGAAAGGAGAACAGATGGTTGGGGTAAAGGTATCTGAGGGAAAGCCTTTACGGATAAGAACAGAGACAAATTAAACAAACAAACAACAGTAACAATAAATAATGACATCAAAAAAAGGCTATAACAGGCATTTGTTGTCCATTTAGGAAGAGATGGGACATTTGGGTGGTTTTAGTGTTTGGAAAATGAGTTTTGTGGTTTCATTTCTATCCTCCACAGTCCATTAATTCAATGGTTCCCTGATGACTACCATATTATTCCTAGGTACCCTTTTTTTTGGCTTTTAAAAGAGTTTGGCCCATACTTAATGTATTTTTAAACTTTTTAACATTTACTAATATAGAACCTTTTATTGCCTATTTCCTTCTGGTTTATTCCCTTTCCTTCTGTCATTGAAGAAATGGTTCTAGTGATAGAAATATTCCATGATTGAGAAGAATGTGGGAAGAAAGGAAGGCTGGTGGGTAAGAATTGCTCATGATGTCTCCCTCTGAATTCTGTGCTCTCACAATGACACTCCAATGTGTGGTTTGATGCCTGGAAGAAGCAGCTCATGATGGGGAAGAATCCAAAGCAATGTAGTTGGAGTATCATGCGTGAATAACTTACAAAGGGAAAAAGCTTATCATATTCACAGAAACAAAATGAGGGTCCTTGGGAACAGAGAATTATCTCACATGAATATTCCCTGGCCTAGGTAAATAAGTGCTAGGCAAAGTGCATGAGTAATTGAATGAGCCTGGAAAGTTTATTTCCATTTCTCCACACATGAAATTCTTGTTTATCCTTTAAGTCTTAACTGAACATTGGCCTCCTCCATGAAGCATTCTCTGTCTACCATGATCTATACAGAGCTCTCGTTTCCTTATTTATTTTTATACTAATAACCAGGGGCCGCAACTTGCTTTACTTTCTTGATGTCTAATTACCTTTTCTTTCCAACCAGCCCCCAAGGTCCTTGAAACCAGAAGTCCAGCTTTAACCTTAGTCATTACCTCCTTTAGGCTTTAACATAGTGCTGCGTTCATGGAATCGTGGCTTGTCTGTTGCTAATACCTGAGGGACTCAATCCAATACTAATTCAATAATGTCATGCGCTGGAAGCAGTATTTAATATATTTGGAAGGTAACTTAACCCATTTAGTGGTTTTCAGATATCGGGAAGTAGGAAAATGTATTTGTATATTCTACAAAATATTTCTAGTTATCTAACTTTCAGCAACCATTTAAATTTACTTTATAAACTCTTGTGGTTCTATGAAACAGTATTAGAACTGATAATAGGTGCAACAGAGGCTGGTGAGTCAAATAAAAATAATGGCTTCACATTTGACCTTTAGCAAGTAAAGAATTATCAAGTATATAAATTTGCAATGGTTTTACCTCATTAAGTCACTCAGAGAGACTTTGACTAATTGTTGTTTCAGGAAAGAAAGTCATAACTAACAAGCAGAGAGTTCTTAATATCGGCCTCTGAGGTCACCCCGTTTGCCACAAAGCAAGCAGTACACATTTTCCTTCCAAATAGAAAAAATAAAAATGAAATATAAAAGCTTATTAGACCTTCCAAATCAGGATCTTCTTTAGACACACTCAAGACACCCAGGAAGGCATCAGTGTTATCGGGTATCAGGTTATAATGAAA
Organism: Pongo abelii; assembly: GCF_028885655.2. Classification (NCBI taxonomy): domain Eukaryota; kingdom Metazoa; phylum Chordata; class Mammalia; order Primates; family Hominidae; genus Pongo; species Pongo abelii. Next base: position 40,092,640 of record NC_072007.2, read on the forward strand.
TCAGAGTATAATCCTGTGACATTCTGAATGAGACTGGAAAGACCGGTTTATAATGATAGTTTAAAATTTAAAAATATTTATGTGTTTTTTCTCAAAGTCCACTTTCTTTTTTTTCTCATTGCAAGAAAATTAGAACAGACACATTTCAAAATCTCCCAGCACAGAATTGCTGTATTCTGCGGTGAATACCAGCAAAACCACAGAATAATTAGAAAGAAAATACCTAAGAGAAAACCAATCAAAGAAACCCCAATAGGCTTCAACAGGTTTCCTTCAGGCCTGAGATATTGAAGTCCTTTTCCGCTCTGACTCTTCCTAAAAAGAAGGGAGGAGGCTTTATGTAATCTGTTAATAAGAAAGGAGGTAGACAGAAATCTTAACTCCCATGTGCTGCTCCATTTTATACAGGGAAACACATTGTCTACTGTTAAATAGTTTTTCTTTGTAGTATGGTTCTGTTACCTGTCCATATCACTGTTCTATAAGCTGCTATGAAAAAACATATTATATTTAATGGAAGTTGAAAGGACAGGCAGAGGGTTGAGTTTTCCAACATGTATGGTTCACAAAGCCAGATTCCAAGATATGGTCTAATCTTCTAAACCTATACATTTTTCCATTATAAATCCTTTTTCCAAGGTAATTTTTAAAACAAATCTCATTTTACTATCCTATCATAAAATGTTTTTGAATTAACCAGAGTCTACTTACCATTTCTCTAAGTATGGTCAAGAGGAAGAACAGGTTGGTTGTATTTTTTTGCATATGAGGACTTTTGTCCCCCCACTTCCACCCCCAACTCTTTGTATTATGGACAGGGAAACAGAAAGGAAATTACTAAGTCAGGGAGAGAGTTACTTGATGGCCATGTTCCTCTCTCAGTTTGCCATTTGATGACATAATACATAAGAAAACATGAAAGTGAGTGCCAATGTTTCTAACCTAACAGATAAAATTTGTGGATTTCTGAGCTACATTGCATTACTAGTAATAACTGAAAACATAGATTATCAGCTATTGTGCTACATGCTTTACTTAAAGTAGTTATTATCTCCACCTTCAAGACGAGACAACTGAGATTTAGAAATTAAGTACTTGACTAGTTAAAACTGACACTAAACCTCTTAATTTTAATCTCTCACTATAGCTACATGCATAAAGTTATGACTACTTATTGCTGGAAAGGAATCTTCAACAGACATTCAGTGTTCATCCACAGAGCTATCCAGAAAAAGTTCCCAAATCACACAGATACTGGTTCACTTGGTGACGATGTTGCTCAAAACTGTTCCATAAAAGATTCTAATCCCAAATGAAACATTTCAATATCATTTTCATTATTGGAAAAATCTCCATATTTTAGGTCACCTTGAGTAAATGAGAATAAGCTGCATTTTAAAAACTACTTTTTAATGGACACATTGTAATTATGCATATTTATTGGGCAAAAATGTGACAATGTGATGTTTCAATACATACATATGTTGTATAATGATCAAATCAGGGTATTTATTGTGTTGACTATGGATTTGCTTTCATGAATGTTCATATGTATGTCAGAGTTTCATGTCAGGGCAATGGACATTGTGTGGTTAAATAGTCTTCAGCTTCTTCTTCTAAGCCTTTGTTAGATGGTTTTTAACTAAATATAAACATATTAAAAGTTCTCTTCTCATACCACAACCCTGACCTAGCTGTAGGTGATTTACAGTGGGACTCAGATGGATGGAATTATTTTTTCTTAACGTAAGGAAAATAAATTCCTTCCTAGAGAGCTGCAAAAAAATCTTGTGATATAGAATTGGTGGGAGTGAAGAACAGAATTTAGCCCTTGATTAAATACAGCACCTATTTGCCATTTAGAATTTTAGTGAAAGATATTGTCTTAGAAAGCTTGCTTCAAAGGAAGCATTAATGAAAAGGTAGAATGAGTGACAAATACTGCCAAAATTTCTATCATAGCATCAATGATTACATGAGTTAATGTACTGATGATGGCCTGCTGTAAATGCCCATCACTGTCAGCAACCTTTTTCTAACAAGGAGGACTGCTGTGCCATCTCATGTTAAGCGATAAAACTTAGGAGGTGAATGACCTGCTGTAATCCATCAAAAGCACTCAGAGCTGTTCTCCTTTGAATACCTTCAATTATCTAAATTTATAACTGATATAAACAGGAAAATCAGAATTAAACCTTTAAATTGCTGCTTCTCCACCATTTGGTCTTCTTTATCTTTCCCGTTAGAACAATTGTTAGTCTAGCTGTCTTAACTAATTCAGAGGAAACGTCAGAGGAAGATCAATATATGAATCCCTCATGGCCTATTTGATGTCAATCTATTCCTTTTTATGAAACACTCTTCCTATAGATTTAGAATGTGTTATTGCCAATGTTTCAGGCTGACCAGCAAAATGCTCAATAAACAATGCACTTTCCTCCCAAATGACATAAGAGTCAAATGGATGCTGGATACTTAAAAGAAAAAAAAGCTTTACTTATAACATGAGATTAGCTGAACAGAACTTGCGGTGAAACAGAAAATGCCTGTGAGTTCCAAGGGATCATAACTAATATTAATGCATTTTGCTTTCATCCAGAGAAAAAAATATAAAGTCTATGCTCTGTTTTGCCTCACTCCTTTTGCCAGGCTGACTTTGTTTCTCAGGCTGACTTTGTTCTGTTCTT